>NC_025701.1:1107463-1113456 GCF_000633955.1 Camelina sativa | reverse complement strand
TAACTTCTTTTTCAGGTGTTCTTCTTCAGGATCTGCTATTGCTTTACAGTGCTCCTCACGCAAAGAAAAACCAAAGCCCATAGGAGGTTGTCCTGTAGCAAGCATCTCTTCATTGACAGTAATATCGGTGCGAATAGGTGGTGTGGTAAAACCATTTGTGATCCGGGTTTCGCCGAGTGTACGGTGTTTGGTTGTTACAGATTTCTCAATCCACCCATTTGTGCTGTTCTTCTCTATTTCATTGTAGATCCCATTTACTGTTGGTAAAGAAGACTTGAATGAGGTGGTCATGTGATCCGAATCATGGAGATTCCCCGACTGTTTTGATGAACCTATTTCCATTAAACCAAATAGTTACTTCCACATGCCTTGAAATGAAACGACCCTAGTCTTGATCTCCCTCGAGAATATTTTATCTTAAGAACTGATGAATATGTTACTAGGGAAAAAATTCATAATTTACCCTCTTCAGAGCTTCCGGCGGACTCAACTGATCCAGGCTTAGAGTGACAGTTGATAATATCTTGACATATTTTTCCGTTAACTTGATGAGATCCCGATGCGGAGATGTGATAACATTTCATAGAAAACCTGTGTCAAACATTCCAAGATATGCAGATCAAAGCAAACTTCTGGGATTATAAAAGAGAATATTTGGAAAAGAGAATGCAGAGGCTGTAAATAATCACACATTAGACTTCTCGTCCAACTAGAAACTTTCATCAAGAAGTGCACAATCCACGAAGACAGCAAGATACACAGATTTTTTTGTCCAACATTTGGGCATACCTGTCTTCCAATGATGCTTTGGTGCTGTGGAAATGGTCAAAAACTGGCAGCAGCTTTTTCTGTTTTATTTCAAGTTCATGGGCTGGAACCTTTTCTATCTCAAACTCTCCACCAGTGGGACTACTATCTCTTGGAGAATCCATAACATGAAAAGAAATCTAGCAACACATCAAGAAAGTAAATATCAAGAGACAAGTACAGCTATATCAAAGAAAGGAAGATTTTTTGACAAAAAAATACCTTTGAATTTTGCCACACTGGTAGCATCCCTGAGGTAACCTTTACCTCAAAGTTAGAAAGATAGCAATGTGATCTTTCAGGGGGATTCTCAGAACAACTTTTCAAATAGTTATCTTCACCACAATGGCTGTTGATGTTGACGGAAAGACATGCATCCTCATGGTTTGTCAGGTTATTTGACATTGTCTCCAAATTATATTGGTTTTCAGCAATATTTTTGGGAAGTCGTTCCTCTGTCTCCAGCCAGTCAGACCTTCTACATACATCCCACCACTGAATAGGTTCAACTTTGACCCTCAAGTCATCCTCCTGAACTTGAACATGTGATGTTCTTTGCACTCTCGAACCATTTTCAGGCGATTCTGTGTAAACAGATGGTAGAAGTTCATGCTGCACCACATGGCCTGATGGAGTATAGACTAAGATATGCTCCAATGAGTTAGCCCGGGAGTTCTGTTGAAGGTCATGATTGATGGATTTATGAAAAACAGCAGCCACAGCACCCGACGGTACAAAAACTTTTCCACCTGCAGTGGTAGCAGCATTGCTTACTGTGTTAAGCCACCCAAAACTGCTATACTTGATTCTGCTTACAACAGAAAGGGTAACAGCCGGTGGTGGCGGTAAAGACTGCTGATTATTTGACAACGATTGAGTGAACCACCATGGCAAGGATGAAGCTGGAAGTCGGGCAGGCTCCTCACCCTCGCAAGGTTGAAACATTGCGTCGCTGCCAGACGGGTTTAAAACAAAAATATGGCAAGTACCCTTGGATGAAATAATAGCCACCCATTGACTGTGCTGACTAAAGCAAATGTCCTGGACGATCTGTTAAAAAGAGAAGAAAAAAACCAATCAAGAAAAGAGAACACTGAAAGGAAAAGGACATATGTCAATCTAAAAGTATACTAACAGCAGAAGTGATCCCTCTATGCAGCTTGTAGAGATGCACATGAGAAGATTCCCACTCATAACTTAGGTCACCAAGTGCACTATGTGAACGAGATGGCATGATCTGAAAGACATTGATATTGTTCCCACACACTGATGCAGTAACCAATAAAGTTCCACTAGGATCAAAACAAAGTGCTGAGATAGGACTCGTATGAGCCTTGAACTGTGATAGTACAGCTCCGGAAACAAGATCTTTAACAGCAACCTGTTGGACGAACATTTAAATCATATCACAATCTGGCAATAAAACAACACTGGCAACTCGAAGCAAGTAACTATTGATTAAGATTTTTGATTCAGGAACCCAGGCAGATTGAAATCTTGTGCTTTGTAATACATCTGCCATGCTTTAGTAATCACTGCTAGACGACTATAGTGTAAGAGAATAGCACGACTAAAGAATTGTTCACAATGATCAGATCCAGAATAAAACTAACCATGCCAGCATTTTCTGCATCTGATCCAGAGACTCCACCAACTTTCCAGATTGAATTTGGTGATGCTGGAGAAGTAGATCCATCAGGGAGCATATCTTGGCAGTATTTTGACACTGTTTTGTATCCCATGTCGCCCAGGTTGATTAATCCATTGGCTAACTGCTTGCTAGACTCCATGGCATAACGGGCCATGAAACTACTTCCACCTGATGATGAACTTGGGCTGAGACTAGGTGAAGAAGTAAAATTCTGTGGGCTTAGGCGCCCTGTTTTCATGGACATGGAACTTTTGGAAGCATATGCAAGCCACCTTGGACCTACAGCCATCGGACCATAGCCAACATTCACCCTGGTTGTCCCTTGTCTCACTGGCTGAGGAACAGGATAGGTGAGAACACTGAACTTATTTTCCAGAGTAAGTGCGTCAAAGCAATATATCTGCACAAACCAAATGTAAACCCATCAGTCTACGACATAAGAACAAAATATAAATCTGTAACACTCAACTTATAAAAACTACGTTCAATACAAGCAAGGTTCAATTTGGTCTGAAGACCAAGCACCAAACACGTACTTTGCCAATCATATAAGATAAAGTGCTATTGGTATGTAAGAATTTGATCATAAGAATCTGAATATCTTGAACAGCACTAGTACTCACTTGATTGGCAAGGCCAACAGCGACTACTCGGGAGCTGCACCTAATCATGCAAACAGATGAGCGAAATCTCAGGACATACACATAACTGTGGGACCTAAGGGAGTAAAAGCGAACAGTGGTTGGATAATTGATGGCATCCCCGGCTTTAGAGTCTGATTTACCATCTCTTGCTGATGAACCATTCTGACCCAAACCAATACCATTTGTGTCATCTCCAGCAACAACAAGTAAAAGTGGATGTGAGTTCCCAAAACCCTCATGATCACCAGACCTTGCAGGTAAGGGCTGCATCTGTAAGAACGAAACAGGACCACCTCGTCGAGAGACGAGTTCATTAAAATTAGAGGCATCCTCAACATCAAAGACTTGAAAGCCATTCTGATAACCGAGTAAGAGAACATGTCTGATGACATGTTGACCCAGTTCAAGAATGCCAAAGCCAGCCCAAGTCACCTGCTCATGAAAGCAAATTTTCAGATGTTAAGAGTGCAAAGTAGTCCCTCTCAAAGAAAATTAGGAGTTGCTGACTCTCAATGGGAAGAAAACAAGGGGTATCTACTTTTCAAGCCTAGAATTGAAAATATAGCAAACACAATTTCAAATGAGGGTCAAAAGGGGAAAAGGAACTAGACACCTAAATTAAGCAATTAACCAACCACAACTAACAAACGCAACACATAATCTCAGATAAGAAAGAAGCACTACTCAGCCTATTATGTATCTCAATCCATTCTGGAAACAGCAGGTAAAGCTAGACTATGAGATGAAATTAATAAACCAACCAAAACAATCATTTCACTCAAATGTTTCCAAACAGGAAAGAATCCCTAAATACGCCCTAGCAATTTAAATGATATGACAAAATAGCAAAAAAATTAAAAAAGCAAAAGTATCCAAAGGGACCTGATCTTTATCGTCTTCAGAAGAGGAAATAGAAGCAGCGACGGAGGCACCGGCGGAACGAACAGAAGAAGCAACGTTGGAGGCGTTGGCGGATACAGTTTTGAGGCAAGAAGAGATAATTTTAAAGGAATTGGGTAACAAACCACTGTTCTTCCCTTTCCCCTTCTTCATCATATTTCTTCTTCTACTACACACCTACTAAGAGACGACGAGCAACAAACTCACAACCAACCAAAGGAAAAAAAAAAAGAAAGGAAAAAAAACCGAACATGGCTCGCTAATCGCTATGTATCTCGATCATCATCAACCGCCACCGGAAACCAAGACGAGAAAATCAACCACGGAACATGTCCTCCGATAACCACCGACGAATAGATATAACATCCGATTATAAAAAATCAGATGGATCTCTCCCTCTCTCTCTATCTCTACCGATTATAAAAAAAGAAGGCTTCGGAGTGTTTGACTTGGATCAAAAGCTGGGATAATATATAATCTCTTAAGAAGGAAGGAGAAGGAAGATGGTTGTCTTCTCGTCTACTAGTAAGTTTTGATTTTCCTGAGAAAGCGATTTTCACCCCCTTCTTTTTTTTTTAATTTTTATTTTTTTCACAGTCTCTCTCTCTGCGTTATCATTTAATTTTATATAAATATATATTTGGTTGGATAATCATCGGTTTTTTTTNTTTTTTTTTTTTTTTTTTTTCAATTTTATACGGCTCGACTCTCCAAATTCCTTTTTTTTTTGTTTTCTCTTTTTCAGTTTTTTTACTTATTTCTCTTAATTAAAAAAAAAAAAAACAAACGGCATTTTACCTCGCACCAAAAAAAAAAAAAAAAAAAAAANAAAAAAAAAAAAAAAAAAAAATCCAAGATTAATTTGTAGAAGTAGGAGCTATATCAAAAGCTGCAGGTAATGGTCAAATCTGGGTTACCTATAGTACTACTTACTTTATTGCTCTCCACATAAAGCAAATTTTTAGATACGACATTTATACAATACAGATGATGAATAAAGTAAACATTACTCCCTCCGTTTCAAAATATAGGATGTTTTAAGCAAAACACGCAGATTAAGAAGACTTTACTTTTAACAAGTTCAACCAATCAGAAACAATACTGCATAATATAAAATACTAAACTAATCTAAAAGTTGTACTGAAATTTGAAAGCATCCTATATTATGAAACAAAAAAACTTCTCCAAAACATCCTATATTTTGAAACGGAGGGAGTATTTATTATAATAATTATTTAATCTAAAACAACAAGTTTCTCCTTATCATCGGAAACCGATGTATGTATCAATCATCTAGCAATTTTAGACTAGAGATCATCATCATCAGCTTCCAACGGAGTCTTCTTATAGGCAGAGAGCGAGCGTATCAACATAATCACAAAAAACTCTTTGCTCTTTTCCACTACATACATATTACAAGATCTAACAATAAACAGGAAATCAACAATTGTTTCATGCACTTGTGCGGATCTTAGATCTTCGCCTCCATTTACACTCTCTCGCTTCATTCTGGCTGCTGTGCTGGTGTGTGTGTGTACGTACAACAATAACAAACCTCCCCCAGGCAACATTTTCAAGCTGGAATGAGGAGTTCACTTCCAGTTCTCCATATCTATATTATGTTGTTACTTGCTGCTGCTGTTGTCTGCTATTGTATTCCTTCTCCAGGAATCCAAACGTCATCTTCAGCCTATCCTGCAGATTTACTAGGATGTTCTTTGTCACCCTTTTCTGATGTCTAGTGCTCTTTAGCCATTCTATCCCAAAGTATACTCGCACATATGTTGTCGTCTTTGGTTTTGGCGCCGATTCTTCCATCTGGTATCTAAGATGGAGATTAAAATAGTCACCCAGTGGTACTCCATGCAGGGTCATCACCTCTTCCACCAGCCACCCATTCTTATCTGGCACCAGCGACTTTTGCTGTGTGCTTGTTACCTCTCCTCTATAACGTGATATCCTCTTATCCCTGTAGTATGTCTGCCTCTCGT
>NC_025701.1:1075260-1103915 GCF_000633955.1 Camelina sativa | reverse complement strand
ACTCCATGCAGGGTCATCACCTCTTCCACCAGCCACCCATTCTTATCTGGCACCAGCGACTTTTGCTGTGTGCTTGTTACCTCTCCTCTATAACGTGATATCCTCTTATCCCTGTAGTATGTCTGCCTCTCGTACACATCAGCCTTCTCTGACTCCCACGGGCTGCATGAATAGCTCTGGCAACCTGCTCTGTCCATTGCCTTACGATCCATTTCACCCCCTTCAAACAACTCCATAAAGAAACTTACCTGGAGTTATCAGAATGATGCGTCAGACTCCTTCAAAACTCATTTACATTTCCAGCCACAGTCTCTTTACAAAGAGAGAGAGAGAGAGAGAGAAGAACTCACCGGAACTGGGAGAGTCAAAGAGAAGACCTCAGTGAATCGCACGTCATCAATACCCAAGAACAAACCACTCTCTTCACTTTGGAGTTTCTGCTCTGATTCCTCTTCAACAGCTTGCACTTTCTGCTCTGGAGTCAAGGATTTTGCTTTCCACAGAGCCATTATTGTCCTATAAACAAAAAAATAAGTTCAAAGTCTATATATCTTATCATAATAGCTGTTTATTTCCACTACCGGTATAGCTCTTGATAATCAATAAGCTTCCACGTCTGAACATGTCTAACAAAAGCAGTTGATACTACAGGAATGTACAACTTGTCTTATTTTAGATGAGGAAATGGGCATATCCAAATCATGCTAAGCATATTGATTGGGGTACAGAAAATTTAGAACGATAGTAAAAGCAAGCACGCAAATAAAAATTAAAACACTGACTCATCACTTACTTTTGTGCAACATTGAAAGACACAAATGAGTGGAAATGGAACTTAAGTCTGTCTTCTTCATCATGTGTCTTTGCGCCTATCCGTGCTTCCTTACCTCTACCTGGTCTAAGAGTCATGACGATAATAGGACTCCCCATTGAGGCAAGAGTGGGAGGAAGCACTTGAATTTCCTCTATATCTTCCCACAGGAAAAAGAATTTTGTTTTGTTACCAAAAAGGCTTGCATAAAAGCCAACAATTCTTGCAGAGAGGAAAAGACGACCCTGCAGAAGCAAAACTAAATCAATGAGTTATATACTCTACTCTCTTCATTGCAAAGAAAAAGAAAAAAAAGCTGATGAAAAGAGGATGTGGTTGAATACTAAAAACATGTGATGTGTATCAAGATCTTTTCACCTGCAAAGGCATTTTCCGCTTTAAGTGACATGTAAAGTCATTGATTAAAAATTCTTCTTGTGGGAGACCAAAGAGCTTCTGAAAGGCTGAATTTGTTTGAGGAGACCGCACATTAATCTGAAATTTTCTTTCGGCAAATAAGATACACGCACTAAGACAAACAATTTAAATGTTATTTGAGGGAATAAAGTAGTAGCCGATTACCTTCTTGCCCACCTCTTTCTCCATCTTATTTAAATAGTCTCTAACAACATCTCCACCTCCTGTATGATCCAAGAAAATCCTCAAGTGCAGCTTGGATTGACAAGCCTGAGCCAGCTTCCCTTGAAGAGTAACCCAAACATCCGCTAGATCAGATATATTAGATCTCACAAAGTTGATCTCGGCATGCCCCAATGAAACAGCCTCATCAAATGGTCCATCGAAATCAAAAACTTCAACATTCAGTACAGAAGGAGGATCAGCCATCGCATCGAATTCAAATATTTCTGCACAAACAAGAATCCAACCCTCAAAAAACTTATGATGACAAATCAAAGAGCCGAAACATTCAAGAATTGAAGCAACAAGTGGATAACTAGACCTATGCTACCACCACTAAGATAACTAGACAGAAAATAAACCATAGAGCAACCATTTACCATTCCACTGAGGATTAGACTTCTGGAACTTGATGGAGCTGGTTCTTGTCTTCCCATTGGAAGTAAATACTATATACGGATCACAATGCCCGCTTGGATCTACAGATGCTAGATCAACCCCCTCAATTAGAGCAACAGTTAGCAACCAACCATCTCCATGCGCTTTGATGCCATGGTCACTGCCTATAATTGGATTTGACAGTTAAGGATCAGTTGGATACACACAATCAGGCTGCAAGAAAGAAAATATATTTGAAATGGTCGATGATGTATCTTCATAAATGTTACCTTTCTGTTTTCTTGCCTGCATGAAACGGGAAATCAATTGCAATACTCTTTCGCACTGAAGAACTAGAACACCACTAACAACTAATTCCCCAATTGAATCCGGTAAATCAAGGCCATTAAACTCAAGCCCTTGGATTGCACTAGGTATGGCTAACACAATATGGACAAATACATAAATACCAATCAAGAAAGTGGAGAAGACAGTGAAATTGGCAAAATATTGTACTGCCAATTTCCAGTCTGACTGAGGCTCAGCTTGCAAGGAAGAGAGAGCTTGCTCCTTGTTCACCCCAATATCCTTGGAATCTACAGGCTTTACACTTTGAGCCAACAAATTGGCATACTGATCGAAGCTGTCTTTCAGACCTTGTCGGGCTCCATTCTCTATCATACCTTTCATCATTGTGCTCTGAAGAAAATTCAATCTCCAAGAAATAACCAAACGGGAACACTGCTCCCCAGATGGCAGCTCAGGACCAGGAGAGATGCAGTAAAGCACTTCAACCTTGAAGGTACTTCCGAAAGGGACATCTGGAGTGGCAACACTTGCTAAAACTGCGTAAACCTCTCCGTCCGCTTTGAGATATGTCTGCTCCTCTGTGCCTTTGACAGCTTTAATAAGCTTGGTTGGAGCCTTGAGGTAACTAACAACCCGCTTAACGCTCTCGCCTTCATTTTCTGCTTTCCATGGTCCTACCTGAACTTCCGTGGTCCCTTGCAACTCAGACAGCGATGTGTAGAAACTCGAATCCGACGAGAAAAGCAGAACGTTAAGATCAAATGGGGTAATCATAAACAACTGGTCAACAAGGATCCCACCAGGTAGATTACAAGGAGGTTCACTTCCCTGATCTTTAGACTCCATAACCTTCATAAGTTCCTCAAAGGAAACAGAAGATGACTCATCTTCAGACAGGTCAAGGGCAAAGACTGATTTAGAGGTCTCAGATGTGTCAGAAGCGTCAATGCTCTTACAAACCGACTGCGTAGGTGTGGCGGCATTAGCATTCTTCTGAAAAATCTGAGTGATTCGACCAGCGAAGGTAGTCTGAGGGTTACATTTATCGTCCTTGGAAGAGGAAGCATCATCTGATCTAGAAGGAGAAGCACAAGTGGAAGGATCAAGAGAAGATTCTAGTCTCAAGTCAGGACTCCTGGAAGCAACAGAGGCTTGATCCCCACCATGAGAACTCAAATCAAGAGCCGAGTTCTTCTGACTGAAACATATCTTCAAAAGTATCTCACCTGAGACCAACAACAACAACAAAAAAAACAAAAAAAGATGAAAAATTTCCAAAAAAAGAAACATATAAGAAGAGACACAACAAAGACGTACCACAATCCTTTTTGGAAGATTTCTTCTTAGGATGAAGAGGATACCAAACAGTGCCAAGAGATTGATTCTCAGCATCGAAGACGAGAGAAACGGGAACTCGAACTTGGCCAACGAAGTCATCATTGAAGTATTTATCCTCATCAAGAACAGAGACGACGAGTTCGTCATTCAAATCGTCGACGCCGAAACTGAAATCGTCAGACCATTTGGGGTTCAAGTTCTTCTTCACTACTTTGGTACGTGACCTCTGTTTTCCCAGCTGCAATCTAACGTAAGGGTCGCTAAACCCATTGAGATCCATCGCCGGTAGATTCCTCGCTTCCACGACTCGCACCTGAAGCTTCATCTCGCCGCCGCAGAGGAGATAGATTCAACACACACACACACTCGAATTAACGATCCCCTTAAGACTAGTTCCCAGAAATACGACGATAATGTGAAAGATAAACTCAAGCAATGGAGACAAATCGAGAGAAACAAAAAAAAAATTCAAAAATCGGAGGAGATGATGATGATGATGATGAGGGAGAGAACTTTATTTCAAATTGATGATCATTAACACAAACAACTTGAAAAAGGGGATTTTGGCATTTGGAAATTATATAAACCCTAATTGGATTCAAATCGGAAGAGGTCACATTTACATTATTGACAACAACAACGATAAAATTCCACAAAGTCCTCGGCGACCAAGTCTTCTTCGTTTATGTCTTCTAATAACTTTCTTTTTTTTCTTTTTTTTTTTTTGGTTTTGGGTTTTGTTTTGTTTGGTCAACGTTAATGTCTTTTTTTGACTTTTTCACTTTTTTTTTGGGGTTAACATTGCATTGGCGCGCTTCATAAATTAGAAATCTTTGATTTACGCCCCCATATTATCGAGTCTTTCCATTGCGACCATAAACATTTCACTCTCGACGTCGGCTAATTTAATTACGAGAGAAACAAAAAATTATTCCTAGGACCAAATTTTTTAAAATGAAAAGTATTATGCGAGAAATAGTAATAGAGAAAAATACGTATACTCTAACTGGCTTGGTATTTAATTAAAATCATTCACCTTTGAATCTTTCATAGTAAGAAAGGCAAAAGCCAAGGTGGGATTATTTAACCAAAAGCTGTGTTCTTCATTCACTGAGAGAAGAAGAGAGACTTGACTGTTCTATATAAGTTTAAAACTGGTAAAATAAAAAGCATTTTAACCGGCGCGAGCAAAGCGAGCTTGAATCCTCCTCTGGATTGTTCCACGACAAGACGGACAATCCATCATTCCTTCTTTCTCATGGAGCTGATTGCATTTCAAGCACAGGACTTGGTGAGCACAAGGCAAGAATATCACACTCATCTCTTCAGACAAACACATGACGCATTCTCTTTCTCTTTTCACTTTCGTCATCCCAATATTCTCTCTTTTTGCTGCTCCTGCCTTCGACTTCGACTCACTGCTGCCTTTCTTCAGTGCTACTATTCTCGAGTATTCTGATTTCAGTTTCAGCTCTGCGATCTCTCTCTCGAGTCTCTTTATGTTTTCTACGTGATATTTCAAATCAGTTTCTGCTTTCGCTTTCATCCGCTCTTCTTCCATTTTTCCAAGTGCTTCAAGTTCTTTTGTTTCTTTCTTTATCAATGAAGCCTGAGCACTGAGTTTCCCTTTTGCTGTTCTTTCTCGCTTCAAAGTAGCCTGCAGTCAGAATTTTCGTTAGATATCTTCATCATTCTCCTCTTAACTAAACACAACCCTCTCTAAACTTGCAACATCGACCCAAGCTATATACATCGATAAGAAACATCAAATTGCAGTCAACAAAACCTTTGATATTATTACTATTACACTTCATTACTAAAACCAGAAAGATGCAGTAGGCTAAAAACAACGCAAACGGTATTTTTTCTCTCGCATTCCTTAGCTATAGCAATGTAAAAGGCCAAATATGTGTAGCCAAAATAATGAAATCGTTACCAGAAAATCGAATCTGAAAGAAAGGGACGTTAGCAGATGAGAGATATGGTGAATTGCTGGTAACTAACGATACACATCAAAAGACAAGACGACCTAACATATGTCTACAAAAGTAGCTAACCTCGATTTGATTCTGGCGATTTTTTGCTTTGGTAACTTCTTTCTGTAGCACTGTCACCTTGTCCCTTTGACTCTTGAGCTCTTCCTGCAACATAATTTTTTGCCCTTCCCACGAGTTAGTATCCTTCAGTGATTTTTGCCCTCTCTCTTTTGCTTCTCTACAGCTCTCAGCAGACTCGACGGCTTTTGTCTTAGCAGCTTCCATCTCTTTCTTCAGTAAAGATTGTTCCAGCTCGAGTCTGCGAGCGGTATTGTGAGCTTTTTCCAACTGGCTGGTTGCATTCTTCAACGCAAAATCCATCTCAGACAGCCTTTTCCTAGTGTTTTCTTCCAATAACTGCTTCTCTTTTTTATACTGTTCTGCCTCTTGTCGCTCTTTCCTTAGTGCCTTAAGCTCTGGTTGGTCCTTAAGAAGTCTACCAGTTGCTTCCTTTACTTTCTGATTAGCCCAGTCAGTCCAGACCTGCAATTCATTCTGCAGATCATTCAGTCGGGGAACTAGCTTTAGAACCAATTCATCTTTTTTATCCCGGGGAACATATATACCCAAAGATGCATCATACGGTATCCCAGCGTAGTAATCTGGTGCTAGTTTTGCAGACATAGATTCCTTTTCTTCAGACTCAGAACCAGACTTTTTTTCTGAAGCTGATGGTACCGAAGAACCAGGCTTCTTTTCTGAAGCTGATGGTACCGAAGAACCAGACTTTTTTTCTGAAGACGATGGTACCAAAGATTCAGGCTTCTTTTCTGAAGCTGATGGTATCAGAGTTGCAGCCCCAGAACCGGACTTTTTTTTTGAAGCAGATTTAACCGAAGTAGCAGGTAAGGTAGTTATAAAGCCCTTTGCATCTACCATTACCACAGGTGAATCCAACTTACTGCTTTTTCTTACAAAACAGCTGCCATCCTCAGTTAGTGAAACTTTCACTCCAATCTCTGTTGTCATCTTTGATGAAGAATTTCTAGCCACAAAGTCAGAAGATGATTTTACTCTTTTCTCTAAAAGGAAGCTGCCAACTGATGCAAACTTTGCCGCCTTGCATTTGCTGTAAGTCCTAATCTTCTCCACGCATGATTTTTGCCGAAGCATGGCTATCTCTTTTTTAGTGCGGCCTTTTCGACAAGATACCAATTTTTCATCAGAGACTAGAGTAAAAGATGTACTTTTCATACCTTCACAAGAACCAGTGCTACACGAGAATGCTTCTTTTCCTGGAGCATATCCACTACACAGAGTTTTTTTGGAGTTGGGTATATTTGGGAAATTTCCAAATTTGAGTGGCTCACTCCGATTGCCTTGAGCATTGGATTGTGAAGGCTTAGGGTTATCTGGTTCACTAGATTTCGGAGGATTACATTCAGCACCAAGAGTTTCAGAATCAGAAGATTTACTAGAAGTCACCAATCCGTCAGTTTCAACTTCAAAGGCTTGCAAGACATTCAAGTCGCACATCAAAAGCCTCCACATAGCTTCAACTGTAGATAGAGATGGCCTAACCTCCTTAACAAGACTTATCATCTCTATCAACGTATACGAAACAAGCTGTTGTAGATCCTCAAACACATAGTCTCCAGAACCAGCACCTTCGTCTCCATTCTTGAGAACACTCAAGGTGTTATTAACAATGTTTGACACAAGATCATTGCCTCCACAGTAGAGCCTACTCCCTGAAATAGCTTTCAAAACCTCGTCGTCAGTGTAGCCACAATCAATAAGCTGCTTCATTGCATTAAGGAAGAGCGTGAGCAAATTTGATGACAGCAATTCTACAAGATGACAGGCGAACGGGTCATCCCATTCGACAGACTCAGAATCTTCAACTTCAGAAACTTTCCCAACCGAGTTCAGAGATTTCAAGGAAGGCAACTCATATGGAGGGAATTCAGTGAGAGAAGCAGCATCAGGATGAGAAGGATCAGCTAATTTCCTCTTGTTTTTCCTTCCTTTTTCCTGAGGTGACACTGTAAAAACTTCACCTTTGTCACCATTGAGGGGACAACCACTCATTTCTTCTTGCATTTGAGCCATACTCATCACCTTTTACACAAAAGATTAAAGTCAAACACAGAGAAAGCGTATAACATAGATGCGATGTTATTCATATGCAAAAAAATCCATTAACGTAACAAAGATATCAGACAGACCAAAATCATATAATAGAAACAAACAACAGACGATATATCCACTCCTAAACGTAATTCAATCGCCCAACTAACGCAATCCCAGAAACACGCCAAAAAAGTTGCAATTTTTAATTATTTTTAATCTAGTAAACGTATAGAGAGATTCCTCAAATCTAAAGGGTACTACATTCTGATTGAGTGTTAAATCGTAATGCAATTTAAAACCGTCACTGAATCAAAAAAAGAAGAACCGAAAATCACATGACTATTCAACCAAAAGCAATCACGAGCATAGCAAAAGGGGGTTAAAAATAAAAATAAAAATAAAAAAAGAAGCTTTAAACCGACCTTCAACGAAGACGATAACGGCAGCGGAAGAAAAGTTGCGGGAAAGAAGATCGGTAGCGAGAAAGAGAGAGGGGATCGAAGAAGAATATTGTCGGGTTTTTGAGAGAGAGAGTGTGCAGAGAGAGAGCGAGAGACTGAAGAAGAGAAGAGAGACGAAGAAATTGGCCGGAAACACAAAAGGAGAAAAGAGGTTTGGTAATTACTTGGATTCTCCCAAGGGTACTTTAGTCATTTACACACATATTCTTCTCCAAGCCCAAAATGGGGGAGGAGCGAATCTTTTGATTTATTTTGTTTCTTCATCTGTAAAAAGTAGAATCATTAAAAACAAGATACAAAAATCGATGAAGATAAAAACACTCATGAGTCATGATGATGATGAATGAAAGAAAGAAAAAGCCGCCTCCCAAAAACACAACCTCGATTAATCAATAGTAACATTCTACTGTTTGTAAATAACAAAACAAATCCATCATAGTCATAACAAGCCCCCACATGATCATCTAATACACGTTAACACAAGTCTTTTGTTGAAACAGCCACAGAAAGGGGAGGATGACTTCACTTTTTCCTCTTTGTACGTCGTCTTTCAGCTTCATTCTCTGCAACCACAACGTGAAACTCTGATCCAAGCATGTCGTGTATGTCAACATTCTTTGAGTTGCTGAGGTTAACAGTCTCCATGATTATTTCTAGAGTCACTGTGAATCCTAGATTAGACAAGACGCGTATCGCATTCCCCATTCTGCATATGGTTTGCCGAGTCTCGAGTAATGTAAAGATTTGCTCTTTTCCTGTGTTCTCGGCGGAGGATGAGATCATATCCTCATCTTTCTGATCATCTATCGCCATAGGATCTCTCACTTCCACATGTTCTCCAACCCATATGAAACCATTGCAGCCAATGATCAAATCAATCCCAAGGCTTTCAATGTAATGAAAGTGATGTTTGCTTCTTTTAACCAAGTAAGGATCAACCTTCAGAAGCTGTCCCTTCTCGAGCTGTAGGTGATGATTCAAGGAATTAATCAATGTTTTAAGAGGAAGAAGAGACTAGCTAGCAAAATGTATAAAACCATGAACATGTGACCAGATCAGAACCAACCTTGCCATACTTCTGGCTTCTGGCTTGTAACTGCAAGCTACCATCATGCTGAAAGTTGCGGACTTCAGCCTAAAGAGTTTGTACACAAATCAAAGAGGGAACCTTTTTGACAAGTTGACTTATGCGTTCAAAGATGAATATATATGCAAAGATGGAATATTATCAATCACTGGGACTTACACAAACAACATCATGCTCTACAAATATATTCCGCATATTCAGTTCATCCACAGAAGTTCTTCGCCTCTGCCAACAACAATACACTTATATCACTAAAGCCAACATACAAGAAATAATCAAAATGGGCAAAATAACAAAAGAAAAATGGAGAACCAACCTGTATACCATCAGGCATGTTCATGGAAGAAAGCATTAGTACTCCATCCTGATTAAAGTTGAGCTCCACTCTCCAACGTTTTTGAGCAACCTGAACAAGTAAAACTTAAATCAGTAACTATGCAATGTGATTGATTTGAAACCCTTCCCCTTTACAAAACCCAAAACACCAATACAAAAAATCTACCTCAATGACACGGCCTACCACAATATCCCCAACCTCAGGCTTGTACCTAAACGTAGAAACCATCAGTTCTCTACTTAAATCTCAAGAGTAGATGGTCAATTTCATTCACAAATCAAATTTGAAGAGCAATCACATACCTAGCTCGTAGGGTTCGTACATAGACGAGCTTATCAACACGCTCCACTACTCCACAGACCGTCGCGAGCAACTCACCATTGACCTCAGAAGTTCCGTGTCCCCTTCAATTTTTTTTAAAAAAACAATCTTGAAAAAGAAGTTTTAAGAAAATTTCAACCGCGAGAATAGAGAAGGAGATGGAAAATTACTTGAGGAAGGCATCATCGTGGTTGACGGGAATAGAATCGGTGACGATAACAGAAGCGTCAGAGTTTGCCGTCGACGAAAGTGAGTGAAGCCGCTCGATTGCTCTATCAAATCTAACCTTCTGCGTCTGACTTAACGGTAACTGTAGCTTTCTCATCACCATCACAGAACTCTCTCTGTCTCTCTTTCTCTTTCTCTCTATATCTAGCTCCAACAACAAGACAACAATGGCGATGGCAAATCGAAGTTTGGGAGAGAGAGAGAAGAGCAAAAACCCTGACGTTGGTTCGCTTGAATGAATTTCTAGGGTTTTGGGTTATTTGCTGGACTGATAGATCCAACTTGAGGCCCATTAAAGGCCTGTTACGGATGTTCTGAAAAATATTAGTTAATCTGATAATTGACGTGATAATGATCTCATATTTTTATTTTATTTTTATTTTAAAAATACAAAGAATTGACGTCTCTCTCCTGGGGAAGCTTCAAGTGCTTGTGATCGATCTTCCTATTTCTGACGCAAATTCTTATCCTTCACTTCACCGAT
Organism: Camelina sativa; assembly: GCF_000633955.1. Lineage (NCBI taxonomy): Eukaryota > Viridiplantae > Streptophyta > Magnoliopsida > Brassicales > Brassicaceae > Camelina > Camelina sativa. Next base: position 1,093,413 of record NC_025701.1, on the reverse strand, counting down.
CATATTGTTTACATCAATTTGTGTAAGATCTGAGCTTTTCTCTGTTATGAATTTCTTCAAATCCGTCTTCCAGGACGACCCAGATCCGCCAGGAACCGAATCAGAATCCGATTCACCAAAACACAGCGAAGAGCATGAACAACCAGAACAATCCAACCCTGAAGACGACGGAGGATGGAGTTTCGGTGGTCTGATGAAAACCCTAGCAACCAGATCCGAATCCGTGATTGAAACCTACCGACGAGATCTCGAGGAATTTGGTACAGGTCTAAAGAAGGAGATCGAAGTGGCTCAAGGATCGCTTGGCACCGTGGGACATGCGATTGATGAACTTGGGAACACAGTTCTAAAAGGTACGGCTGATATCATTGCTCAAGGTAAAGAAGCGATCTTAGCCGCTGGTAATGATGAATCTGATTCTTCTGATAACAATAGTAGTCAGAGTTTTGGTCGTCGTGATAGCTTTAGTTCGAAACCGTACAGTCGTTTCGATGCTCAGATTCGTGTTGTTCAAGGTGATCTCAACACTTACTGTGAAGAGCCTGAGGATTCAGATGATTACAAAAAGTGGGAATCTGGGTTTGCTCTAGATGAAAAAGCTGAAGAGATGGAGAAATTGTTTGAGGATAATGGAGATATGAAAGGAGTGTATAAAAGGGCTGTTCCGAATACGGTTGATCATGAGACTTTCTGGTTTAGGTATTTCTATAAGGTTCACAAGCTCAAGCAGGCTGAGGATTTAAGAGCTAATCTTGTGAAACGAGCAATCTCTTTGGAAGATGAGGAAGAACTGAGCTGGGATATTGATGATGAAGATGAGAGCAGCGAGAAAGATGTTGAAGCTACCAAAGAAGTTTCAAGATTGAAACTTGAAGGAAATGATGGTATTATGGGTAGTGGAGATGTGAGTGAAACTGTGAAAGATGAAGTGAGAAATGCAGGTTCAGTGGCTAAAGTGAGCACCCAACAAGATGAAGTGGCTGAAGTGAGCAATGTTGCTTTGAAGACAGATAAAGATAACGAGGAAAAGAAGGAGACTAGTAATGAGGAAGTTCCAGAAGCAAAACCAGTTGTTGCTGTTGCTGCTGCTGCTCCTCCTGCATCTGATGAGGCGGCTCCAATCAAAGATTCAGTCAAACCCAAATCTGATGAGGCTGCTCCATCACAAGAACCAACTAAACCAGATGTGGTTTGTGCTTCATCAGCTCAACAACCATCTGAAGAGGATTTGGGATGGGACGAGATCGAGGATATGAGTAGCATTGATGGTAAGGAAGTGAATCGGTCTGGTGGTAGTCCAAACCGAAATGAGCTGTGTAAACGTCTGAGTGCAGCAGAAGATGATGAAGATTTAAGTTGGGACATTGAAGATGATGACGATGAATCATCATCAACCAAAGCTTAAATGTTACCTAGTTTTTAAAAATGGTGTGCTTTTTATTCTCTCCTTTTACTTGTTTTTTTTGTAAGTTTCTGGCGCTCCATTCTTCAGTTGTTTCTCTCTTCAACGTTTCTATATAAATTGATTTTGAAGATATCTTTTATATAGTTCCGAAACTGATCTTCCACGACCGAGTCTAATAAGTTGCTCTAAGTGAATTTGGTCTGAGACTCTGAGGTAAGTCTGAATAATCTTCATCCTGCGAATTCGGAGCTTTGATAGTTTCAAAGTTGCACGCAATGTTATTTTGTGAAGAAAAAAATTGAGGCCCATTAGTAGTAGTATAATGGGCTTACGGGTCGGATTCAAGAAAAAACCCTCGGGTGTGACTGGGTGAGACCGTGAGAGTGATTAACCCTCTCTTAAACCCCAACCACCATTTCAATTTCAAGGGGAGAAGCTAAAGTCTCGATCTTTCTTTTTTTTTCTGTGGTTCCGACTAATTCAACTCCCAATGGCTTCCGTAGCTCTTCGAAACCCTAGCTCGAGACGCCTTATTCCATTTTCTTCTCAGATCTATCAACGATGCGGAGGTTCCATCCCCTCGATCTCACATTTCGCCGGAGGAGATGATCGTTGTTCTCCAAGTTACGCGACCTCGTGGTGGAGATCGATGGCTACTTTCACCCGAACGTGAGTTTATCCACTCGATAGATCTCTCTCTCTCTCTCTCTCTCTCTCTCTCTCTCTCTCTTCTTCCGAGTTATTGAAAATTTTAGTTTGCTTGGAATTGGTTTGAGTTACTTACTACTACTCTGCTTTTCTCTATCTCTGTTTCGTAATTTTCTATAATTACTTTCTAAGTTTGTTTGTTTTTTTGGGCAGAAAACCTCATGTAAATGTTGGGACAATTGGACACGTTGATCATGGGAAGACCACTTTGACTGCTGCAATCACAAAGGTTTGGTTTTTAATAGCTGTCTTTATTATTACCTCAAAATTCATTACGAACCATAGAATTGAAAACAGTATGTTCGATTTGTTTTAGGTGTTGGCTGAAGAAGGTAATGCTAAGGCTGTTGCGTTTGATGAAATTGATAAAGCTCCTGAAGAGAAGAAGAGAGGAATTACGATTGCAACGGTCTGCAGTTAACTTACTCTCTTATATTTCCCATTGTTGAGTACAATAGAAGTGGTTCTAACTCTAGACGGCACTTGCTTCTGTAGGCTCATGTAGAGTACGAGACTGCTAAGCGTCATTATGCTCATGTGGATTGCCCTGGACACGCAGATTATGTTAAAGTAAGATATTCTCTGAGCCCTAAGGAAGAATCATTATCTAAGTACTATGCACTTTTGTATCTCATAGCTTTGAGTTACTGATTTTCAGAATATGATTACTGGAGCTGCACAAATGGATGGTGGAATTCTCGTGGTTTCAGCACCAGATGGACCAATGCCTCAAACTAAGGAGCATATCCTGCTCGCACGTCAGGTTTGCACTGTTACAATCTGATTGAACAATATTAGATGCTCGAATGATTTTAAGTATTGGCCATAATCCAGGATGTTAATGTTCCACAGGTCGGTGTTCCATCACTTGTATGCTTCCTGAATAAAGTTGATGCTGTTGATGATCCAGAGTTGTTGGAGCTTGTAGAGATGGAACTGCGTGGTTTGTATTAAATCCTTACGTCATGTAGTCGTTAATTCAGTATTTTTCCTATAAGCTCTCTTACGTCAAACGTTTTGTTGGCCAGAACTTCTCAGCTTCTACAAGTTTCCTGGGGATGATATTCCCATCATTCGAGGATCTGCTCTGTCTGCATTGCAGGGTACGAACGAAGATATTGGTCGGAAAGCCATATTGAAGCTAATGGAAGCTGTAGATGAATATATACCTGACCCTGTTCGTGTCCTCGATAAACCTTTCCTGATGCCTATTGAAGATGTTTTCTCCATTCAGGTATAACAATATACATCCTTGTTTCTTTGGTTCATGCACTCAAATGTTTTTTTTTGAAATATATAATCGATTCCTTTTTTCTATGAAAGGGGCGTGGAACTGTTGCAACGGGACGTATTGAACAGGGAACCATTAAAGTAGGTGAAGAAGTTGAGATACTAGGGTTAAGTCCGGTGAGTTAGTACTGGTCGCTATTACATTAAAGCATTGTTCTTGTAAAACTTCTTAAATCTCATTGCGAGATATAAATTTCAGGGACCTGCACTGAAATCCACAGTAACTGGTGTTGAGATGTTCAAGAAAATTTTGGACAATGGACAGGTAAAGATAATTTGGAGAAATCTTTTCTTACAAAAACTTTATAAGCATGTGATATTGACATAACTTTCAAATATGTTAGGCTGGTGATAATGTAGGGCTTTTGTTACGTGGGCTAAAGAGAGAGGACATCCAGCGTGGGATGGTAAGCTCAAGATCCTTGTGGTGTAGAAGAGTGATAAGACCAATATTGCAAATCTAGCTTTACTGAATCTAACTTTGTGTTGTTTAGGTAATTGCTAAGCCTGGTTCTTGCAAGACTGCAAATAAGTTTGAAGCTGAGATTTATGTGCTCACTAAGGATGAAGGTGGACGTCATACCGCTTTTTTCTCTAACTACAGACCTCAGTTCTATCTGAGGACGGCCGATGTCACCGGAAAAGTAGAATTACCTGAAAATGTGAAGATGGTGATGCCCGGTGACAATGTCACTGCAGTTTTCGAGCTAATCCTCCCTGTCCCACTAGAGCCAGGTTAGATTCACTGGCTTTTGATATCTCCACTAACCCACCAAGTTTGATTTTCTTCAAGTTTCTTGAGTAATTCAAGTTGTTTCTATTTTGTGATTTTAACAGGTCAAAGATTTGCTCTAAGGGAAGGAGGTAGAACAGTTGGAGCCGGTGTGGTATCAAAAGTGATGAGCTAAGTTGCTATAGCCGATTCAAAGTTCTTCAAACAAAAAAATAAAACACATTGTTCTCAGTTTGCTCTCTAGTATCTAAATATTCATCTCTCATGAGATCTCTACTACTTTGAGAGTTAGATCAAGTAACAGAGAGATTTGTGTTTTTAAAGAAAAGCTTCTCCCAAGTCCCCTAATGTGATATCTTCACAGTTCTTTTTGGTTTGCGTTTCTTAAAACTCTTTACAAGATCCCTTTGTCAACAACCTTACAACTACAAATTAAACTTTAAACAAGCCATCAATGGAGTTAGAAACTTGTCTCCAAATCATCAGCATCTCAACATTCAACCAAACCTAAGTGCAACCATGGCAATAACTGTCGCAGTTCTGAAGTAAACTTCCTTTATTCTTCTTTCCACTTTGTTTGTGATTTCTTCTTCCTTAATCGCTTTCTTATTGACATCAACAATGGCTCCCCTGAGTCTACTCACCGACCACGAGAGCAATACCAAACTTAAACTCAGTGCACTCTCAAAGACTTTGTTTGCGCAAAAGGGTACCCGCCTGGAAGCAACACTACAAACCAGAGAGAAGAGCACAGCGATACCGGTTCCAGCGAAGCCAATTGAAAACTGAGTCAAAAGCTCCAAGAGTTCTCCAACTCCACGTGATTTCTTTAGAGAAAGCATTGTGGTTTGTCTATGTTGTTCATCGCCTATCATCAGAGAGATAAGGCTCTCACATGCATGAAGATGGTTTCTTTTGTAGAGGTCTGTTTCCTTATCTCTTATCTTCGGGTTTTGTTTCTTTGGTGAAGGCTTGAGCCTTGTTTTCTTCGGACTGTTAGAAATCGAAAGAAACTTTCTTTAGGAAACAGAGAAGATCAAAAGTACCAAAAACTAGTTGATGATTTCAGATACCTCTCTGGAGGAGCTAGTGTAACTGAGTCAAGCTTAACCGCTGGTAGCTGCAGAGTGTCTATTAGTACTTCACTGTCGAATCTGCTAAATGAGAGAGAGAGATTGAAGTTAAACCCCAAAGGATGAGATTCGCTGTAACGAAGAGCAAAGTTGAAATGACGAATTAACTACCGCTGAAACTGCGGGACAAGCCGTGAGAGCTTTCTCCATCTTGTAGAGTTGTTCCTTATCTTATGAAACTCAGCTGCGGAATCATTGAACTCAGCTCTGCTACTTGATAAGAAAATGCTACCATCCAAGTAAAGAAGAGAGGAGGAAGCGTATGGCAGTTGAGAACTTGATATTAAAGCCTCTAGATCCATCAATTCAGATAGCAAAGACAAATCGAATCCTCCTTCTTTCAGTTCTTCTGATCTAGACAAAAGGAGCTCTATCACCTTCTCTTGTCTTGCACACTGCTCGGTGATTCCCAAACTTAAACAGAGAGGTTCTGGTCTGGTCTCTGCAAACCACACAATCAGTTCATGTCAAAAAAAAACCATCACAATTTGGTGCAATAATCAGTTTACAAATAAATCAAACTCTAGCCAAAGAAAGGATAATGGTGGTGATACATACCATGAACATCAATGAGACTAGGCTTCATCATGGTTGAATTGAACTCTACAAAGTCATTATTAGACTTGCTCAAAGAACAAAAAGGTTCCAATGGCTCCAAGAGATGTGGTTTCAGGTTAAAAGAGCTTTCTAGTATTAACTCATGTTTTCTTCCTCCAAGATTCACAAGACAAGCCCGGCTCTTCTGAATCATTCATAGATATAAGAATCAAAACAAGAGAAGAAGAAGAAGCAGGACAAGAATTCAACGAGAGATTCTAAAAACGAAGAAAAAAAAAAAAACTCACTTTGATGATTTCGTTAGTTCCTAACTCTTGAAGAAGACCAAACCCAAGTGTTGGATAGCTCTGAGAAGCCATGGCAAAATAAAGAAAAAAGCTTATCGTCGTCAGCAATCACTTTATATATATTGCATCAGATTTTATTAGATTTGTGTTAATATTTTCTTTAAAAAAATTCAGTATTGTTTGGTTGGTGTGACCAAAAAAACCAAAACACACATGAGATTTTAAATATTTACTTTTAGAGACTCATATTACTTGAATTAGCAATATCATACCCAAACTTTTAATTAATTACATAAATATCGCTTTTGGTTCATATATTCGAAAATTAACCCATAAGATTATTAGGGTATACTCTACTTCGAGAGAGAAGTTCTAAAGTCTCAAATCCGCGCTAAAGCTTTCACCTTCTTCGTTGAATTGCAAGCAGAGAGGAAGGAATCATCATCAGCAGATTAAAAAAATGGTAAATTTGAATGCGTTCTTCGTCTTTCCTGAATTTGAGTTTCGAGATTTGATATATATTTCGTTTGGTTTGACCTAAGTCTTCTTCTAATAAAGGTTTCTTCTTTCTTCGTTGATTTCTTTTTCTGTAAGCGATTGATTCTAAGGGTTTCTCGTGATGGGTCTTTTATGATTTGTTTTGTTATCTCTCTCTCTCTCTGTGGTGGGCAGTTGTTCTTTTCTTACTTCAAGGATTTGGTTGGACAAGAAGTGACGGTTGAGCTCAAGAACGATTTAGCTATCAGAGGAACTCTTCATTCAGTTGATCAGTATCTGAACATCAAGCTCGAGAATACTAGGGTTGTTGACCAGGACAAGTACCCACACATGGTATATTTTTCTTCTTTTATGTTTGGGAATTTAGGGTTTGTTCGATTAGCCTATGCTTGAATTGTGTGTGAGCTTGAATTGTTCTCTTTAGTGGTTTATCTAACCAGTAGAAAAAGGTGTGATTTTTTTATAATGGTTTGACATTATCTAGAGATGTAACCACTGGGCTTAGTCTCTCGCTCTCTCGCTAGTTTCTTGTTACACTTCTGTTGCTTCCTGTTGTAAAATATCACTTATGGAACTGATGAATTAGACAGCTTAAATGCTAGGCTCTTGCTGATGTGTTTTAGCCATCACTATAAAATTTATGTTTTCTACTTACATTTACCATGACCAAGCTTGAGAAGCTTTAAGGTGATATTGATTAAATTGACAAACGCAAAGGGACAGTTTAAAGTGATATGTTTTGTAGCTAGTGTAGTGCTGATTGACATGTTTTTATTGAGATTGCTGCTTATATACTGCAATTTCTCAAGTTTACTCTCAAGTAGAAGAGATTTGCAATTTGTTTCAGTTCTTTTAAGCTTTTTGTATTGGTATATCTTTGGCACTTGATGATGATGATATTATTAGCTTACGGATTTGTGCAATTTGCCTTGTGTAGCTTTCAGTGAGAAACTGTTTCATCAGAGGATCCGTGGTAAGGTACGTGCAGTTACCTAAAGATGGAGTCGATGTTGATTTACTTCACGATGCCGCTAGAAGAGAAGCTAGGGGTGGCTGATTCTGCGAAACCGTTGTATCTCCAAACTTGATACTTTTCATTTGGTGTAATGGCTTGATAATTGAATATTGCCCTTATGTCGAGCCTATGGTTTGCCATGAATCTTGTTATATTATCTTTATCGAAGGATAATTTTTATGTTTCCTCGTTTTATGAAAAGGCTTATAAAAATCTATGTTGAAAGTTTGAAACTCTTGTCGTCACTTTAGTTTACTCTTTCTAAAATAAAGCAAACAGAGTGAATACATATGGAATCACTAAGAGGAACTTAGATAAAGCAATAGCCGTAATTGTCTGCATGAGTATAATTCTCTGCGTAAGTAGTGTATTGCCTCATAGGATTACGCTGCATATACGGTCTGGCTTGCCAATAGGGGAAAGGAGCAGCTGCAGCCATAACCGGATATGGTGAAATGTGGACCCTGGCACGAGGCATGGAGTATGATTGAATCGGACCACCAGCACCACCATATGGTCCACACAGTGGTAACATCGGGCCCGGGTGTGAAAATGGGGGTCCACACAGTGGTAACATCGGGCCCGGGGGTGCAAATGGGGGTGCCGTCGGATATGGGGGATAATAACCTCTTGGTGCCGCGGACATGGGCCACAGGTGTGAAGGATTTGGTCCACAACCATGGTGCATCATCGAGTTGGCGGTGTAACTTGGCGGGTTGACGTGGGTTTTCTCGCTTGACAAGTTTTTACCTTCAACCTTCTCTTTCTTCATACTTGAGTGTTGCCATGTGAGGATGTCCTTCTTTTTCTTATCCTTCTGATCTGAAGTTTCCTGTGATCCTTTTTCTCCACTGGAATCTGTTTTTGGTTTCTCATTCTCTGCGGCTTTCTGTTTTTCTTTCACATCTTTTTCGCCAGACTCCTCTGTTCACATCAGAGACATGCATAAACTTTCAGATTTGTGAAGATAAGTAAGAAATTTTCCTGATAGGTAAAAACCGTAAAAGTAAAACAACTCACCTTCGTTTTTCTTCGAGTACTTCTTCTTTGTTTCTTTAGCCTGACACTTTGAGCAGCAATCTTTGTTCATTTTTCAGACCACGTTTCAAAGAAAAACAAAAGAGAGAATACAACTCAGAAACTTGACGAACTTTTTTGGGTTTTCGAACTTATAGAATCGGTTAGGTAAGTTCTCGGGAGATTTAGAAACCGTAAGCAATCCATATCTTATTCTATCTACACGAATCGAGTAAAGATTATATCTTCTTTCCATATATACAATGGACGTACTCTTTTGAATTCATAAAAGGCATGTTTCAGATTTGAGGAGATATATTAAGTCCATAAGATAAGATATATGTCAGATATTGTGGAAGTCCTTGATTTAACCGAATATTTTTATTGAAATATGACAACACAATAAATAACATATACACATATCATAACTTGAGTACTAAGCAGTAGAACTGACGGTTTCAAAAAGGGTACAACTGTACGGCTTCATCTCATACACAACCAGTTGCTGCATCTGTTCTTCTGCTACAACGGTCTCTCCTTGGACAGAGAAAAACCCTGGGAATGGAAGAGCTGTGTCGACCAGTCGCCTCCATTTGCTTCCATCAGAAAGTGAAGGTAGGATTACACTCTCCGGATGATCACTTGCATTGAATCCGATGAACAGATCATTGTTCTTATTTGGCTCGGTTGGCTCAACTAATGACGCAGTTTCTTCTTCCTCTGCCTCGGCTTTGATCCCCAATGCCAAAAATTTGCAAGCAGGGTCTTCCCATTTCGGAGTTGTTTGGTCATTTGCATACCAAGCAATGTTCTCAGGTTTCAAAAAGTTTCTCCTTTGAAACACATCGCTTCTTCTTGCTCTCACTGAAGTCATGAAGGAGATGAACTGAGTGATCTGTGTACCGAAAGCTGAAGCTATCATGTTCCAATCAAAAGACTTCCGTGATTCCAACAAAGGCGAGCCTTTTGTTGAGATACCACATTCATCTCCCATGTTAAGCACCGGAATCCCAAGTGAAATGTACTGTATAAACAAGAAGTTGCGGATTTGTTTTAGCCTTCTTTGAAGAACAGCTGATTTATTTGTTGCTCCTTCTTCCCCACAATTCCAACTTAGCTCTGAAGCTAGCTCAGGGCCACTGAAACTGACCAAGTCAACAAGAGAGAGTCCTGAGTTTCTGGAAATGTAGTTGAAGGAAAAAGCTGGACCTCTTCCATCAGTAAATATATCACCACTACCACAAACTCTTGTAGCCAAATCACTTAGAACGCCTTTTCCTCTCAAAAAGTTTCTTACATTTCGACAATATCTTGTATTGAGTTCTGCCCATCGTTTCCAATGTGGGAACCGTACTTCTTTTGGCATCACTTCAAGTGGATCCCAGCAATCAGCAATTAGTTTGGTCTCCGCAAGAAGTGGATCGAAAGCTATTGCTTCAACCAAGGGAGGACGAGAGAGCTGTTCACCATGAACACCTCTTAAGAGAGACGAAGCATTTATGAAACAGAATCCATCTACATGAAACTCAGTTACCCAATAACGCAAGCTCTCCAAAACCAACTGCTGAACAACAGGATGGTTACAGTTCAAGTAACTTTTTAAATCTAGATCATTGGCTCTTCCCTTGTAATAATAACAACTGTCATCAATCCCACGAAGAGCTCCAGAATCAGCAGTGTGTGTAAAAACTACTTCCAAAAGTACCTCAATTCCCTGACTGTGCAATTTCTTCACCATCTCTTTCATTGACTTAACTGCAGATTCAACGCCACTGGAAGGTCCATACATATCCATTGGTGAAAAGAAATGAACTGGAAAGTAAGGACCCTTTTGCTCGGAGAATGAAAATATTGGCTCCAAGAGGACAGCGTTGATTCCAAGGCTTTTCAAATGGTGAACTTTTTCAGCTACACCAGAAAAAGTCCCTGCCACGTTACTAGGCAACTTGCTGGATTTGTGTTGTGTAAAACCCTTCACATTCAACCGGTAAACAATAAGTTTCTCCAGTGGAATGTTTGGAGACACATCTTCTCCCCAATCAAAGGAAGGGTTTTTAAACAAACTTGCAAGAAACTTGTGAGAGACATATTTATCAATGACTGTGGCATATGGATCCAAAACAATTGGCTCAGCTTCAACATCGATATCTTCTTCTGACTGAGTCATCTCCTTGCAACGGTAGCCATATCTCACAAAATCCCATGTATTGTCAACTGAGGCATGCCAAACATCACCTGTTCGGTTGACATAAGGATCGAGATCAAGCTCTAAGGCAGGTTTATCGGTTGTGGTATCATCATACAAGCATAAAACCACGTTGGTTGAGTTTCTTGAAAAGAATGCAAAATTCCAAGTCTCATCATCTGGACCAGAAGAAAGGCCTAACGGCAACGGACGACCAGCAGTAAAACCAACCGGGACACAGAAGTCAGTATCCCTGTGTGTCAACAATTCTTGACCGTCTGGATCTTTCCCTGACACTAACTTGAGATAAAATGATAGATAGAAAGGAGATTCTTTCCCATCAAATTCTAGCCCTAGCATTAACTCAGACAAGGAGCTTTTCACAAATGGAGTTTCTGTGGTGTGGGTTTGTGAGTCTTGGGAAGAGTTTTCAAAATCAAGAGGCAAAAAACACGAAGAATCAGACCTGTATACACCCCAAACCATCACCAGTCTACTCTTGTCATCACCACTTAGTTCCAAAGATGAGACATATACCATGATACTGTATTTTTCTCTCTTCTTTTCAACTTTAACTTTAATAAGAGCACCAGATTTCGTCCTGAACAAATACGATGTTACCTTCTTTAGGTCATAGACCTGAGCTCTTCTAGTAGACACTTGATCCTTCAGCTCGATAGTAGTCTTCGAAGCAAAAACCTTACTCAACTGATAACTTTGCAACGCGTCTGTACTCAAATCCCCCAAGAAACGTTTTCTTGTAACTATCAGTGACTCGGATCCATGTTTAATCTTATCCTTACCAGTAAAAGACCTTGCAGAAGGAAACTTCCATGTTCTAGTGATGCCCTTATTGAGACAAAAACCAAGTGATGGAGACCAAGCAGCAGCCATTATTCAAACAAAGCAGAAAGCTTCACTTTTTCTCCAAAAACCTTAACAATCCAAGTGATGCCTGTTAAGAACATAGATCAAACACCAAAGCTCTTTATTAAGACTAAATGGTAGAATACACTCTATGAGCTCGAATTAGATAACAATCCACCATAAACCACACATCGAATAAGCTAAATTGCCATCTCAAAGCTAAAATTAAACCAAACCCACTAAGCAAAGTTTTCCTTTTTCTTAATCTTACGATAAGGCATTTCAAATTCAAGCACATTAAGAAAGATAAAGTAGTAAAATCAACATGCACAAGAAGTCTCAAGATCAGGATACATATCGAAACACTAAGAAACCATGGAGGAAATAAAATAATAAAAAAGGAACATAAGAAAGCGTGAAGAAGAGACAAACGTCTAATAAAAAGTCGAGCTTACTGTCGCATTAGCATCATCACCGCCATTGATTCAAAAAAAATTCAAGCTTTAAGATGGAGAAATTCACAATTATTGAACACAGAGACATCTGATGAATTGAGTGTGTGTGTGTCTGTGAGTTTAATGATTTTGATATTTTGGGATGAAACAGAAAGGTTTTGTTCTGTTCCTTCATTCACTCTCACCCTCACTCTCACGCGCTTGTAAAAAACGTCTTTAACGATTCCAACATAGACACGCGCGCAAGGTGCGTTTAGGCGTGAAAAAGAGGAGTGGTCTTATGTGGGCCGAGCCCATCAGATTTGTAATAATATTGGTTTTTCATAATGGACTATATAGCATAGGACTAAACGAGCCCAATGATTAAACCAAAAACAAAAAAAAGTTCAGTAAAAGACAGAACCGAGATGAGCTGTTTTCCAACTATTCAGGCTTGACCGCTTGAAGAGTGGAGTTTTCCTAATTAAGGGCGCGTGTTTTTTCCTCTTTTTGTTTTTAGGGTTTTGTGTTGTGAGAGACTGTGAGAGAGTGAGAGGAGCCGGAAACATTGTTTAGTTTCTTTCAATATGGAGCAAACGATTCGCAAAGATTGTGAAGTAGAGATCTGTTCTGAAGGAGACGGCTTAAAAATCGCTTGGTACCGAAGAGCGATTCTTGAAGAAACCCCAACGAGTAATACGGTTTCGGGAAGCAAAACGAAGCTTCGTGTCCGTTACACCACGACGATGCTCAACGAAGACGGTTCGTCTCCTAAAACGGTGGAGCAGAGGTTAATACGGCCGGTTCCGCCGGCGAATCTGTGCAGCAGCGGCGTCGTTTTGGAGGAAGGGTCTGTGGTTGATGCTGATTACAAAGGACGATGGTGGACCGGTGTTCTGGTTAAGAAAATGGAGGACGGGAGGTGTTTGGTTTACTTCGATCTTCTACCAGACATTGTCCAGTTCCAGACAAAGCAGTTGCGGGCTCATCTTGACTGGACCGGTTCAAAGTGGGTTCGACCAGAAGCTAAAGAACTGAGTAAGTCCATGTTTAGCCCTGGGACTCTAGTGGAAGTTAGTTTTGTCATAGGTGAAGGGGAAGTTTCGTGGGTTACTGCTCTGTTAGTTAAGGAGATAGAGGAGAATAAAGTCATTGTGAAGATCTGCGATAAATACTTGAGATGTAGTGGTGATGATGCAAAACCAACCATGGCTGTTGATTCACATTGTGTTAGGCCTACACCTCCTCCTTTTGAGGTTGAAGAGTACGATTTGCTGGATTCTGTAGAGGTGTTTCATGGTTCTAGTTGGCGTCAAGGGCGTGTGATGGCAGTCTACTCTGGAAAATTGTACAAGGTTAGTTTAGAGGCTACCAAGGACAAGGACAAGGACTGCTTGAAATTTAAACACTCCAACCTTAGGCCTTTTAAGGTGTGGAGAGATGGGGTTTGGCATAGCGGACCAAACCAAAACCCCAAAACTCTAGCTGCCTCTGGAGGATTGGGAAAGAAGAAGGCTCCTCCGGTAATAACCTCGAAAGTGACATCCATAGAAGAAGATGATGTTTCATCTGTAACACCTTTGAAACAAACTGAGGCCAGAGCTGAAGGAGAGAAATCCCCTGAGAAGACACTTGAGCCGACGAGGGAACAGAATTGCTTGGGAGGTTCAACTCGAGAGAGGTTGCCTGAGGAGGAGAATAGGCTGAATAGCAAAGATGGGAGTAGAAAAAGGCAAAGAGAAGAAGAACACAACTCCCAATCCCAGGCTGAGATAACTGATAAAGGTAAAAAGATGTGCAACGATGATGATCAGCCTCTCTCTACTGAGTTATCCTCTTACCAGAGCCCGAACGTGGTCTATGATCCAGCTGCTGTTGTTGAGGAAACACCAGCAAAGTATATTTCTCCTTTTGCAAAGAAGTCGCCATTTTGGAAGGCATATGAAACACATGACTTGAGCAAAACTGCTCCACAAAGTCCTCATTTCAGCCCGTTGTTTGATGCTAACGAAGATATCCGCGAGTGGTCAGCGGTTGGTATGATGGTGACTTTCTATGGGTTATTAAACGAAGTCAAAGATCTGCATCTCGATGTTTCCTCCAGCAAACTAAGTAGACTCAGTACTTCTTTTGCTAAGCTCGAGAAACACGGTTTCAATGTAACAAATCCACAGTCACGTATCAGCAAAGTGTTATCTCTCCAAGCTGGGCGAGCTAAGAAAGTGGAGGAAAGAAAATGCCTTGAAGAGAAGATTGAAGCTGAAGAGATGGAAAGGCAGAAGGTCGAAGAAGAAATGGCTGAGCTAGAACGCAAAAGGGCTGAGCTAGAACGCAAAATTCTGGAGTTGAAGAGACAAGAAGTGGTTGCGAAAGAGAAGAAGGAAGCGGTGGACAAAATGATCGCTGAAATGAAATCATGTGCAGAAACCATCGACCAAGAGATTGAAGATGTTGAGATTGAGTTTCAGACAACTCTCTAAGCTGCATTGTGAGAAGATCAAATAAAACTAAACTATGAAAGACATAAGAGTAGATGTAGTAGTAAGTAACAACCATTATCTACAATCTTTATCCCCCTATGATTGTTGTTGATGGTGCTTAGTTTAGCTTGTTCAAAAAAAAAAAGACTTTAGCTTATTTCCTTCGATGAACTAGAGAATTATCTTTTGTAGATCTTATGATGATCTGGTTATAATTAATCTATAACGTTTCTGTTATCTTTTTCTTTGTCAAACAAAAAAAAGATAACAATGAGGAAATCCATATAGCTCATAAGTTGAATAAAGCTAGAACTAGAACCAGTATACAATCCCTGATCCAAGTTTTGATCTAAGAGAAATAGGAAACAGTTCCCATTTATTCTTTGATTCTAGCATTCAAGAACCCTATCACTTCATTCTTCACCACCAATGAACTTAATGGTCGGTCTCCTACTCAAAGAAGTCCCAACCATCTTCATCAAGCTCTCTACAATCATCTTTCTCGTTGTTCATGAAGGAAGCTGCTACTTCTGGGAAATTGTTGCAGCTTGAGGTTTCAGGCATTCCATTCCATTGCCCAGAAGGATTTTCGAGCACCAAGCTTCTCATAGATGATTCGCATGAACTTGTGTTGCTGGAGGAGATGGATTTGGTTAATGACACTCGGTTGTCGAATCTCTCTTTCAACAGCTTCACATCTTGACATATCACAGAAATTTCTCCTCTGCTCAAAAAAACAAGAGAGATTAAAAGATCCATTTTGAATATACCAGATCATTACGTATATCCCCAATAAAATTTACTAAAAGTTTCATGAGTGCTCTAGATAAATGGACAAATGTACGGTTGGTAACTCCAGAATGGGACTTACTGTAAGGAATCTACGATCTGTCCACGATCCATAAGAAACTCTCGAAGCTGCAGGTGGTGAAGAAGAAAAAAATATGAGATTGAGAAGAAATTTAACTTTAGAGGAAACCTTGGTAGTGTTTATAACAGTGATTGTACTTTGGAGTTTTTCTCTGCCTCCTGCTGTAGAAGCTTTGATTCTTGGACTACTCTCTCCATGTTGGCTTCTTGTTCAGCAAGTAGCTTAAGTGCAGAATCATCTCTTTCTTTCATTTCTTGTTCAGCAGTCTTTTTCATCTCCAGTGCTGCCGCTAGTCTTATTTCAAGAGTTCCTCGCATCTACAAAAAAAAACACAATTAGATAAATTTTCTGTACAGTCTGAAAACGAGGCAGCCAATTGGTCATCTCAGTTCGTTTTAACAAGAAGTAAAAATTTAAAATTAAAGACAAATTTTTATAATCAGCAGATGAAACATGCCTCATCAAGGACAGCAAGAGATTTGTTTCGTTCTTCTGATAAGTTGAGCAACCGGTTTTCAAGCTCTTTCACTTCAGTGGCTAAAATTGACTTCTCTCCATATACTTCTCCAGCATGCTGCAAAATCATAGTAAATTAGTTCTCACTACAAAATCAAAGCACAATTAGGAATCTGTAAGGGCACATGTTCTTATAAGTAACAATAACTTTACCATGTCATTTGCTTCCTTCGCATGTTCCAGCATCTTCTTAAGCTCCTCAACCTTTTGAAGAGTATCCAAACCTCCCCTAGAAGCTCCCTCCTTGGACTTCTCTGCATCCTTCTCTTGTAGTTCAACTTCTCTCATCAAATTCGTAACCGATTCCATCACAGTAAGCAAGGTTTTCTACATCATTGCACAAGAAATACAAGTCATATTGAAGTATCAGTCACACACTCTCACTTCAAAGAACATAATAATGGGTCCTCTCTAATCTATCACAATGCATATAAGTTAAAAGTTGGAAGCGTTAGGTCTAGCTTTTCTGTACCTCAGTACCAGTGAACACGACTTCAATGTATGTAAACAAAAGTAAATATTTTTCATAAGCTAAACGAATGTTACGGTTATTTGTCATACCTTATTACTTTTGGCATCTTCGATAATCTCTTCAAGGTGATCAACGCTGCATACATGGGTTGATGTACTAAAAGCATCACCTATTTCAGTATCACCATTTTCACAGAACAATGAACCATTCGAAGTCTCATCGACAACATTAGTACTCCCAGTCCCAGAGCCAAGTTCAAAACATGAACCCTGCTGTGTAGTAGTCGTATTATCTCTAGGAGTTAAATCGACCACCTTCGATACAGCATTTTCTGCCTGATTCCATTTCATATAAAAAACACGATCTTCCAGAAAATCGCAAGTCAATTTAGCATTCTCTTGGGAAATGGCAGACACCAATGAGGCAGTGTCATCCTCTGGGACATGCAAGCCGTGTTTTGCATTGCTCGTAACATCAAAACACCTACCAGAAAAATCATAGTTCTCGTGCTCTTTTCCATGAGCCTTTTTCAAAGATTGAACTTCCTCACTTTCGAAGTCTCTATGGCAAACATCAGGGCCAACACTTGATGGCAAATTTGTTAGCTCGTTCATATCAGTACTTGGAGTACTGCTATCATGGTTACGGGCAACAACCAGGGGGGTTATTTCTGAAGAAGAAGAAGAAGATGAAGGAGAAGGAGAAGAGGTTTCTAAAGAAGAAGAAGAAGTTTCTGAAGCTCCAAGAAATGAGCGACACCTAGAAACAACATCTCCCAGAATAGAAGATACACCCACTGGAAAAAAGAAGAATAAGAAACTTCAAGCTGTGAATCTACAAAGCCAGAACAGCAAACAAACAAAAATTCCATGAGCTAAATTGTACCTTGGCGCTCTGAAATACTTGCAGACGACATGTTCGAGGATTGAGTTAGATTATGGGACAAATCTGAGGTAAATGAAGGAAGAATGTCTGAAAGAACAACAGCAGCAGCTTCATCAGCATCCTTCGGGTGTTCTATTGCAACAGCCCTCAAAATTCGTGCATCAATCTGCAATAGAACAAAATATATAAAATATGGTTACGATAAGGCTACAAAAGACATGAAAATAAAAGATGATTAAGCGGCCAAAATCTAAAACAGTGTCAAGTAAGTGAAACTATTTTGATCAAAACTAATATCCATAAATACAGCAATTGAAAGCACAAAGATGGATTCTTTGATCAAAATCTCTCACTGCCTGAACCTGGTAAAGTTGTACTAAAATCAAATAAAGAGACCAGTTTTGTTGTTACCTGAGGAAATATTTCAGTTAGAGTGCGATAAACAGAACCGAAACCCATCGCTGAATGCTCTAAAATATAAACCCTGCAGAGAAAACAAACCAGATGTTATCTTCGAGATTAGAATGGCCAAGGAATAAGAGAAAACAGCACAAGCCCTTTGTGTGAAAAAAAAAAAACCCTAGAAGTTCATAGGTTTGTGTTAGTGTTTCCAACGTTACACTAAAGAAACTAGACAAAGCAATTGATATAAAGACTACGAATTCAGGATCACCTAAGCTCTGTTAAATTGGAGAACGGAGATTACAAACCCTAATCAACCAAAAAAAAAGAAGACGATATATTTTATCAACGGATCATGGAAAAGATCAAACTACACTGTTTTCTGAAACGATCAAAA
>NC_025701.1:1057481-1075254 GCF_000633955.1 Camelina sativa | reverse complement strand
AAAAAAAAAAAAAAAAAAAAAAAAAAAAAAAAATACACAGAGGAAAATCAAATTTTAAATTCGACGATTCAGTTTCCTCTCAATTATTTTTTATAAAAAATTTCCAGAGACAAACGAAGATATAAAGAACGAACCTTTACTAAACTTTCGTGTATTTGAGAGATGAGAAGAGGCGAGTGCTGCGAGGCGAGGAGGAAGAGGAGGAAGGAGAAGAAGAGAGAGGAACAAGTGTGTGTATTTATGTGTAAATTGCTCCGTAATTACTAAAAAAGACTTGCGGACTAAGTCCGTATTCTGGGTAGTAGCGTAATTTTGCAGCGTCTCTGAGGGTATTTAAGTCAATTTATTGATTATGACTGACGTGGCTTCCTCCGCTAAGATTTTTAAGGTTCATGAATGATAACAAACAACCAATGGGTAACCAGGAAAGTACATTAAATTATGATTGGCTATATTAGGACAAGGAGTTTGTTGAAATAATTTTTTTTTGGTTTTTCCTAAGTGGGGTTATTGGTTTAAGATTTGAATAGAGTTTTAAAGATTTTAAATGTTATGTAAAATCTGTTGTTATTAGATCAAAATTTTGTTAAACTCTGTTAAAGTTTAGTGTTATTAGTTTGTGATTTATAAAAAGTCATTTAAAATCTTAACAAATCTGGGTTATTGGATTCAGACTTTTATAAAGTCATTAAAGGTTTTGTGTTATTCAATTATAACAAAAGAATTTAGGATTGTTAATGAGTTCAGTTATTATGTTATTGGTTCATGATTTTAGACACTTTCATTTACAAAATAAAGTCATGAAAGTATCATAAAAATACAAGGATTGTTTGGAGAACTTTACAAGATTTTAGAAAACTAATCAACAAAACTCTCTAGCAATTTTTAACAATTTTTCACTTATTCATTTTTCATGATTTTGTTGAACTCTTTAAAAATCTTCATAAATATCAAATCAATACCACCCCCTAATATTTTTCTGGATGAAAAAAATGGAAAATATTTTTGTGAATTTATTTCTCAACTGATTATCTATTTTACGGAAATTTTAAAAAATACTCTAGTTAGATAAACAACAAAATTTGTTTCTGTTATCTTGTTAATATATCTTCTAATCGGATATTCAATTGTTGCTATTTATATTAAACTAAATCATAGTATCGTATAATATCATCAATAGGATTTTTACTAAAATTATTATTCGCAATATTATTCTTTTTTACTCAAATAATAACACCCGAGATAATACGAGGACTTTAAAACAACAACAAGAATCCTTAAATGACTTTACTAGACCTTATCCGTAATCTAAATTACATAACTATCACCACTTTTTGAACATATTATAAGAGAAACCCCCAATACATATATAAAACAAACATTAGCTAATGGAATCTCAATCCACACCATAGTCTTGTTTCACAGATGCATCAATCTTTCGTCTGCGCCGACAAGTACAAATTAACGAGTTTGGTGTCGATGATGAGATTCCCAAAAAGTTAACTCTTATAGTGTGTACATGAGAGAATTCACGGTCTACCTTAATCCTGTGATCAATGGTTGATCCACTTGCTTTCAGCCTTCTTCCCAGTCGACGTCATCTTCCTCTTCTTCTTCACCACCCGAGGCTTCTGCTTCCACATTCAAGTCCACCTTGTAGTTTCCATTTGCTGCACCAAGTGTGTAACAACATTGTTAAGTTACCATATTAAGCATATCATAAACTTTATACATCAAGATGTCTTAACAACTATCTTCTTGTTGAAGCTCAACGAATTCGATGAATAACTTATCAAGGTTCCTTATAACTAGCTAATGCATTGTTTCATATGATCAGCTAATAAGCTAATTGGAAATGAGGTATTCAAACTCAAAACTGACCTGCAACAGGAGCCTCTTCTTCCCATTCAACATCATCCTCTTCACGTTTGGACTTCTTACCAACCTCGCGACCTGGGGATGTAGTAGCCAATTGAATATCAGGAGTTAATTCACCAGCGGATTCTTGTTGATTAAGCCTTGCAGCAAGCT
The DNA here is from genome assembly GCF_000633955.1 of Camelina sativa. Lineage (NCBI taxonomy): Eukaryota > Viridiplantae > Streptophyta > Magnoliopsida > Brassicales > Brassicaceae > Camelina > Camelina sativa. The sequence goes on along the minus strand of NC_025701.1, from coordinate 1,073,223 downwards.
CTTGCTGCTTCAGCAGTTCGGCGTAGTAAGCTTTGAGATATTCATCCTGAGGCAAAATGAAAATACTGTATCAGAATTTAGGAAACACAATCCAAAAGATGCTACTGTGGAAATCTAAATAGGCACAAAGAATTTGTCCCCAAAAGCACACCTTTATATCCTTTTCATCGCCATTTCCAATGGCTGATTTCTTGTCATCTGAAAGTTTTGCTGCTCCTCCTGAACCACCATCAACCTTTGCTTCTTGTCTCATTTCACCTCTTTGTTCCTCAGTCAGATTCATTCCTTGCTTAATCATCCATGGAGGCAAGACTTTCAGACTGGAATCTCCACCTTTAGATTTAACATCCTCGTTCCCGTCGCCAAGGTTAACCTCAACCTAACCATGAAAGATTTTAGAAATTAACTGACCACAATGAAAGAGGAAAAAATGCAGGGATACTTTGCAGATGAATATACATAAACATTAACTGGCTGGAGAAACAAAGTGAAAATTTCATTACAATACCACTGCCTCATCTTGCATTATAGCACTACACTTCTATAAACATTGAAAAGTGTAACTAATGATCACCTTTGTCTCTCCGAGAAATGGCATTGGTGTTGAACCATACCCACCCTGTGACCTCAAAGGATCATTAGGGTTAAGATCACCATTTGCGCGAGCAGCCATAGCTGCACGAGCCTCCCATGCCAGAAAAGATCCAAATTCAGGAATAGGTAGATCTTTTATTCTGTCTAATTGATCCACCAGAGGTTTCAATTGAGCCTGCACTTTATCATTCTGGTAAATTAAGATCTGATCTCCCGGGAAAAAAATTCTAAATCAAGATATACATTCTGGTGTCATCATGAATATGAAACGATGCAACGCTTCAGTGAAGCTTTATCAAATTTTATAGAATATTGAATTGAACCGTTAAAACAATAAACACAGACCTCCAACTTCTGAAGCATATCTTTTAGTTTTTCCCGGCGCCATCTCCTTCCATTATCATCTCCATCTACTACTTCTTCGGAAGTTAGCTTGTTACACTCCACAACAAGTTCGCTATTGCAATTTTCACAATGAAAAGAATCGTCTAGCATAGAAATTAATCTCAGAGCATCCAGCGCATTATATCTAAACCAGAAATAAAAATCTGTTCAGCTTTCGTGAACATAATACCACTCATAAATGTAAACAGATTATAAGAACATAAAGAGTAATGGACTTTACTTCCTTTGGCAGTTAGGACAGCCATACTCCTGAACAGTATTCTTATCTTCTAGCTCATCTTTGAGCTTTTTTTTCATCCGGTGCAGTTTACAACGAACAACATCAGATATCTGTAAGAAAAGAAAAAGTGCAAGTTTAACAAAGTACAGGGGAAATTTGATTAGAGACAATTTTAACAAAGTACAGCAAACTGAATAATAAAAATTTGGGGACAAGAAGAAGCGCATACCTGTGCATAATCGAGACAACAATACGAGTGAGTGTGGAGCTTAACTTTGTCCTCTGCTCGGCCATCACTTGTAGCAGCCACTGCAGCACTATACATCTTTACACCCTTTGCAGTCTATTGAAAAGATTGTGAATCAATAAAGCAGAAAAGGAAAGAAATGTGGTGGAACCAAATAGAACACGTGGTGGAACAAGTTTGACAAGGTGAGAAACAAATTTAATATGAATGCATGAATATCAACCCTACAGGTCAACAGAAACACACAAATAAAGAAGTAGCCAATCAATCATTTTCTCACACTCATGTTTTCCAATCAGTGTTATACTCTAGATATTCTACGACAATATGCTACTGATCCTACTACAACTAGATGAGTGGTTGCGTTGAAAGCTGAGGCTTATTGTGTAAAGACTACTATATAACAAACTGAAAGAAGATAGTTTCTGCACAAACCTCTTTCCGGTGGTCACGCATAATCAATTTTTGTTCTTCAAAGAGTCTAATTATTTTTCGAAGTTGCTTGGCGTGTAACTGCAAATCTTTTGCCAAGTCTTCTTCTCTAACCCATTGCCGCCTAGCAGACAAAAAACAAAAGAACACTAGAAATGAGAGCTAGTGTAAACACAGCGGAGATGTGAGCCAATTACTCACCTAAAGTAATATCAACCTTACACATACCCATCATCAAGTTTCAAAAGTTAATCTAAGCAAATATCCTTAAACCCCAAGTGACAGGGAGATGTGAGCCAGTTACTCACCTAACATAATAAGAAAAAAACTGAAGAGAAGCACACAAAACAAACCTGGTCAGCGCATCAAGCACCACAGCGGCAATCCCTCTGTTGTCACTCTTTGCAGATTTCTGCTGATTATCGCTTTTTGTAGTATAATCATCATAGAAAGCTCTCGCTACAAGCCTCACCAACCTAAAAAAACACAACAATGTAAAGCAAACATAGGATATAGTTGGTAATGGAACTATTTGAACACAAACAAAAAAGTGTCTGCTATGTTTGTAAATTGANAAAAAAAAAAAAAAAAAAAAAAAAGTGATAGAAGAGAGTTACTTGACAAATGGCTGGATCACAACGGTTTTCTGCACCGGGCCTGATTTATCCATGGACCCAGCCGAAGAACCAGTATTATTAGCTTCGTGTTTGTTACAAAATCTGCATTGATACAGAGGATAACTTATAACAGATCGATCAATCGCCGTATAAGTAACTAACAAAAGTTCAGGAGAGATGAGAACAAAACTTCACAAGGACAAGGACCACGAAATTAGGGTTTATACGTCAGAGGAATCAACTCAATTCCAAGTAACAAGTAGAACGAAGAGGAAGAGGAATCAACTCAAGTCCAAGTAACAATTAGACTAAGCTAGGTTAATTAGATCTCTCTGTACTTTTAAGATCACTAGAAGAGGAAGATGGAAGAAGCTTACCGCCGGCAATGTTCGAGAAAGAGGGAGATAATACGGCGCAGAGAGAGAGAGAGAGAGAGAGAGTGTGTACGCCAACGAATTGTCAAATAGCGTTGAAGTCACTCTTTTGTTTTTGTTCTACTTTTTAACTGTTTTAGTTTTTTTGTGTTCATTTATGTACTACAGCATTAACCTCACTTTAATTTTAAAATATAGATTTCCAAATCATCAGATTTTAATTCTTTGTCTTTTGCTATTTTTCATTAACAATATTTTTAGCTTTTATTTTAATTGTTAAATTAAATTACACAGACTTTTGATTTTTCTTACTTAAAATATTGACTTAATTTCAATTATAATTTTAAATATGTAACTAACTTAACACAAATTTTGATATATTTAAACAAATCATTATCTAAAGTCTTTACAAAACATAGTAAATATGACTTATGAGTTTTTTCTTTTTTCTTTTTTTTTGCATTGTTTATGTTTTACTAGATTTTATTAGTTGAATTTCTTAAAGAACCTGAATTAATATGAACCATCATAATTTATTTCATCATCATCTAAAATCTTTTAAAAGAATCAAGTATATATAATTAAAAACAGTATTTTAATTTTGAAATAATATTTGTATAACAAATAAGTTAACTATTTTGTTTTTGTTTTTGGAATTATTAATTATTAGTCAAAAATAAAAAAAAATGTGCAAACCAATTGTATTTTCATAATTCACCATAGCACTCGATCAAATCTTTCAATAGAAAGTTTTCCACGTAGTTTGAAAGTAGCATTTGGGGGTTTGATATCTACATTGACCTGGCCAGCTTCTATTGCCACTACTGGCCATGCTCTTCTTCAATTGTTTTAACTCATTATTTTTTATTGAATTTTGATAATTTGAATTCATTTTTATATCCATCAAAATTTTGTGTTATGCAATCAATGGTTTTAAAATTTTAGTTGGGATATGTTGTCAAGTAAACATGTTTTATAAATAAATTGAAACTCCATGTAATTCAATTAACAAATATATATATACTAGGATTTCACCCACGGTACACCGCGGGACTAAGCAATAAATTATTGTATTTTAAATAATAATTTTTAATTTATTTAGTTTTCAAATTTTCAATTAGTTAACTTTTTATCTAATTTAGAATTTTTTTTCTTCTTCTTACGTTTTATAAAGTTTATAACCTAATTACATTAAATTTGTTATTAGATAGAATATAAAATTCTAGATTTGTTTTGTTCTCTAGAATTAAACAGAGGTATATGCCTATATAGTATGCTAGTGTATATTTTTATGTGTATTTTTTTTTTGGAATATTAAGAATGTGTTATAGTATGTGTAATATTTTGTAGTTCATATACTAAATAATTTATAAGTTAATTTTCAAAACTATGAATACAAATCTATAATGTATATGAGATAAACTAATAGCTTTAGTGTTGGTTCTATATTCCAAACCCGCCATGCTAGGCGGGTCAGGCAACATATTTAAAGAATTTTAATCCATAGAAACTCATCATATGAAACCCGTGAAGTAAAAATTATTTTAATACGTAATACAAAATAAAAATAAATCTGTGAGCAAGCAATATCTTTTATATTTTATTATTATTCTTTGAATAAGATATCAAATTGAATGGTAAATATGTTTGTTACCTTTTAAAATCATACCGTTTGTTTTTTGAATGATATATTTTATATTTGATTTTGAACATTTATTTTAGGGGGAAATCAATGCGTTGAGATTAAAAATCTCGGCCACGGATCCTCCTCCAAAATCAATTCGTTTCTTGGTTAGACCGATTGTTTATGAAATTTGTGTGAGAAAATATTGTTTTGTAAAATTGGAAACTTAATATTAATTAAATCAATTATAAAATTAATACTTAATGTTAAAGGGAGTGGTTCCAATTTTTTTGGAAAATTATTTAGGATGGGAAATCTTGTTTTTAAAAATAGAAACTTAATATTAATTAATTAAATGAAAAATAAATTAATAATTAATATCAATGGCAGTCTTGTAAATAGGTGGCAACTATAGGATTTATTTGCTAAATGTACTTGAAAAATGTATATATAGATATATATATATATATATATATATTTAATTGAAAATACCAAAATACAACCTATAAATCCTAAAACCAAATTCGTGATCTACATAAGTCGAAAGAACTTGCTACTAAGAACATGTGAAACAGATTTCCGATTGATCGAGATAATTCTTGAAAATAAAATTTTGAACGAGATTTATACTAATAATTTAATATTTACATTGTATTTGTATATAAACCTTACAGATCAAAGTGGTCTAGTGGTAAAGGTTGGATCATTCCGGTTAAGACTATTCGGGTTCGAAGCCCGCCTCTAACTTTTTTGAGAGCTGAGTATGCTTATTGTCCAAATCTGACATACTCCTGGATTTGTTCGTAGGATTTTTTTTTTTCTCAAAAATGTTTGCTTAATAACATAAAAATTGTTTGCTTAATTAACATAAAATATTCAATTAAACTTTTAAAATCATTGATTGTATATGACACAAGATCTTGGTGGATTTAAAGATAAACTCAAATCATCAATCCAATAAAGAAGTAAACATATTATGAGAGAATGGATTACTCATATGCTTTGCTTAAACGATGTGTCAATTAACTTCGTCAATTGTTTGTCACCATACTTAAGGGGTCATAACTTCATACCGTTAGAGCTGATCAAACCGGTATGTACCATTCTATTGGTTTAGAAAGATACAAAACTCTTTACTTTTCTTATTCTCTTCATTATTTCAACTTCGTATTGACACACACAACATACAACAAAGTAAGTCCTAAGAGACATGACGTTGAACCTTCAACCTTAAATTAGCAATAGAAGCTAAACACTATCTATCTGATTCCGCGAAAAGAGTCTCCGTGACTTTTGTTGTGTAATTTTTTGTACTGCGAGCTTCTCTCCCAACAAGCTTCTTCTTCACGGTTTGTCCTACCTTGCTTTGAACCTCCTGTACCACACACAAGAGTCGTTAATCCCCCATAAGTTTTCAATTTTGATTCACTTGGATTCCGATGATGTGATCAGCCAATGTTGCTTGCTTACCGCTGGTGAAGAACGTGTTATGGATGATACAGCAGCTGCTGCAGCCGCCGCCACACGTATCCTGAAAATATGGCAAAATATGATGCATTTTTGCTTAGTAGTGAACGTTTTGTAAGTATTAGAGAAGTGACTCAGAAGCAATACCACTACAATACCTTTTATGTACGTCAATGTAAACATCAGTCTCATCTACGATTTCTGCCTGCATTTGCAGTAAATCACCAAAGGAAAGCTTCTTATTTTAAATGCATATGGAAAAATATGTGTAACAGAGAGATTCTTGAAGTCACAGTGATGATTAACACGAGCAGAGGACCAAATCAGAGAAGGAAAAATATATATAAAAAAGGTATAAGATCATACTTGTAGAAGTTCTTCAAAGACATCCTCTAACGTGATGATGCCAATCACTTCTGCATCCTCGTTATCTTCCAACAAACACGGCAAGTCTCTTGTCACAATACCGTTCTGTTGGAAATTTCTTCCCCTGTTTTTCACATGCTTTGGTACATTATCAACATCAACAACAACATCATGGGATTCATGCTTCAGCAAAGGAGTCGTTAGATTACTACTCTGGTAAAACTTCATATATTCTTTGGGTGTTTCGACACTACTCAGCAGCTGCATGTTTTTATTTTTATCTTTGTCTTTAACTTTGACAACTGCAGCCATGTGACTGCTTCCCTTTTGAAATTCATTGAGGATATCGTACAATGGCATGTCTGATGGAACCCTGGAAACGCAGTGCATGGGAACTTTATACTTATTTTGATGTGGGAAACATATGATGAGTAGGTCAAGCCAAGCTCAGGGAAGAAAAGATAATAGATACCTTGGGATCTTCCTGATGGAAACCGAACTTACAGGTGCCTCTGTCTCAGCTCGTACAGTTAGAAGACTCTTAACCTAGTAAACAGCAGCAGATACAGTGAGAACTAAGTACCATGAAGAAATGCAAAGTAAGTAAACATACTACATACTACAGGATTACCAATAGAAGCCCAATGATATTTTTCGGATTCCCCAAGTAGACCGGGATTCGACTATGACCTCGCGAAAGTATTTTTCCAACTGTTTCCCTGAATTTACAAGGTGGGAAATTCATGATATCAAACCACCATGCGCTATTACTAAGCAGATAGACCAAGGAAAACAACTTACACTCTACACTACTCTGTATAGCAATTAACAAGACAGATTGAGAAAGTAAATGGTTGAAAAAAAGGTCAACTCTAACCTTAACTCACCAGTCTAACTTTGTATTTACATCTAGCGAAAATGTTGATTCAATAGGCGTCATCGCTTCCTCAGCAGTCTGAACTTCCAGTAAATGAAAGCACATGAATTAGATCATTGGAAGTAACCTTTATGCAGTAAATAATATATGCATCAGTTCAACAAAGTAAGTCATCCTCCATATGCAACAAATTTTCATGGAGATGAGGAGTCTAAATCTGGATCAGTGAGGCATAATAAGCAAGTCACTTCAATCACAACATAACTGGTTTCAGATAAGTAGGCGCTAATTCAGATACATACCTTCTGGCTCAAATCCAAGGCTCCGCTTATAATCATTGTTTCCTCGTGTGTCAGTTCACCCCCCTTACCAGCCTATGTTGGAGATAAATAGCATGTCAATGAGAGCTGGAAACAGAAATACTTATGACAATCAAGTAACTAAATTTTAACTACTTCACAAAACAGACAAGGTTAGAGCGTAATATCTGTCCTTTTTCCTATTCTGGATATGTCTAGTTAGATCATAAAGAGAAAGTACCTCCTGGCTGTGAATTGAGACAAGGGCTTTCAGCTGAGCTCGCCTAAATAGTGTGTCATTATGCCCAATTACAGCATCAAGAACCTGAGGCATATAATTAAAACGTTGAGAAAAGTAAGTAAACATACAACAGCTGCATACCACTCTGACATAATCAATAAATGAATCAACTTGTGTTGATGATATAATCAATGCAGTTAGCTCTACCAAGTAACTCCCACTTCTTAAAAGACATTGCTAGATTTTTCAGCAAATCTCCCAATTGTTCCATAATTGAAAGTTGTTAACATAACTTAATTGACTATTGTAGCAACTGTCAAACAAAAAAGCAAACACACCAAGGTTAACTGATAACGAAAAGATCACCTTTCCGATAGGGTAAGCAATGGGAAAGCAGATAATCATCAAAATGCGAACCAGCCACAAAAAATTAGCGCCAACAGCAAGTCCGTATCTCGAGCATATAGCTTGCGGAATTATCTAGTAAGAAATTTCCAATTACTATCAGATGATTGGAAAGTAGTGAATATATATCATCACAACTGATATACCAAGACGATCGATATGTAAAGAAAGTTACCTCTCCAAAAGCAAGAACAAAAGTAACTGAAAGTAAAACAGCCACAAAAGGATGGAATATCTTATCCAGGCATATTGGAAGAGCCTGAAAACAGGTAAAACTCACTTAATTCTGAGGTGCAATAAAAACACTAATGTATAACAGACTATCTTATCCAGGCATATTGGCAGAGCCTGAAATTAAAAAGGTAAAATTTCACTTAATTCTGAGGTGCAATGAAACAGTAATGTATCGTTGTAAATCAGGGGTAACAAATTACCTCCATGGCAGCTGCATTGCATAGAAGTAGAGTCACAAGAAGTTGATGCTGCTTCTTAACCACAGGCAAAATAGCAGCTGCCACAGATCAAAGTCAAGTATGTAACTTTTTGATAGCATAGATATCGAGAACCAAAGGCAAGGCAACGACAGTTCTGATCACGGGGGGAAAACAAATATATATATATATATATATAGAGCCGTACCGGACTGTTTTTGCTCGGCGGAGGAACCACTCTGCTGGAGAATCTCAAGCTCAACGAGACCAAGGGACATTAGCCCAAGCGTGAGTCCCGACATTATCCCAGCGAAGAGAACGAGGAAACACGCCACACCGACGACTACGAACCACCACGGCGAACCGAATCGGATGTCTTCCGCTTCAAATACGAAACTGTTTACCGAGTAAGCGGCTCTTACCAACGCCAGAGTGCTCAGAACAACCATTGCCACGCTTCGATTTGGTCGCTTGAAGAGAGACAAAAAAACAGCGACGGAGCTAGAGAGAGAGAGAGTTGTGATGTGAAAGGTAAGGTTAATGTTGTGAAGACGATGAAAAGGATACGGGGATACATGGACCACCTGACACGTCAGCATCCAACATGCGTTTTTTCCCTTTTTTTACTTCTCTTTTCCTATTTTTTTCCGCTCTCAAATAGTATTTTTTTTAACTCATGCGTTATTTTATTTTATTTTTCCTTTTTTTTGATACTTCTTTCTGCGACACGTGATAATTATGAAGTACCGAGTGAGCGAGCTATCGTTCTTATTCCTTAATTTCTTGCCACCACCGGTTTTAACGCTCGTATTTTTTACCGTTAGGTAAACATATTTACAAGTGACAAAAGCTATCGTTATATCGACAAAAGAGAAACACAAATTCGAATAATTCCTAAATTAAAACGAGAGAACCCAAAAAGATCAAATCTTGAAAAGCTACACCATTTTTGTCCTGCCCAACGCAAGTTGTAATAACACTAAAAGATCTCTTATGGTCAACGTGAATGAGATAAATAATTACTGTAAAATCCTAGTCCCTAGATGGTTTTTATTTAAGTGTAAACCAGTAGTATTTTTAGTAGTTTCACTTAATTCATCCGTATAAATTTTTGATTTGCTTTGTATGGGCCTTAGGGGCCTAACGATTAGCTCAATATTTGGCCTATTAATGGCCCAAAAATAGTTTACGCGGAAAAAAAATAGTTTTTTTTTTTTTTTACAGTGAAGCCGGAGACGCAACAGAAAATCTCAAGATCGAAGAACAGTGAAATCGAAGAATTGAAGCACACAACAAGCTTCTCCATCTCTGAAATCACTCTCTATCCATTTCCGCGAGACCCCTCTCTCTCTCTCTCAATCGCATGTTTCGTTTTCCCAATCGGAGGAGAGAGAGACGACGCGTCTGCTGAAGGATATCTCCGGAATCGTCGGCGAAGTCTAAAGCGGCGAGAAGAGACACGATTTCGTTTTAGCGAGGTAAAACAAAAAATCTGGCGAAAGTGGAGGGCCTAAGGGCGAGGCCGTGGCTGAAGCCAGGAGCTTGTATTAATGGAGGTCAATATGGCTACGATGGTGCGGAGGATGATCATTCGAGTCCTTGGTGGCGCCGTCGCCTCAGATCCTTGTATATGGCGGCGATGTCATTCTCTCCGTCCACTTTTCGAATCGCAATCTCACTGCTCCTCCTTGTTTTTATCATCACCGCCTTCACTTTTCTCCCTGTCGAGCAGGCAATTTCTCTCTCCCACTCATTTATATTGGTAGCTTTTAGTGATAATGTAGCAACGATAGTGTCTGTATCTTCTATGCTTGGATATTTACAGAGCGGAGTATTGGTGGAACTCGCTAGATCACTATATCTCTGTTTGAGAATAGTATTGCTCGGTAGCTATATTGTGTAACACTTCGACTCTTCCTTAATTCACTTTTTATGAAGATCAGTAGTAGAGATTTTTGATTTGCTTATGAAATTAATCAAGAAATTTGCTAGACGTGGTCGTAGTGCTGTGGTCATAGATCAGGCGAATGGTAATTTATATATGATTTATAATCATTGTTATGTTCCTTTTCTGCAGAAATTGAAGGACTTCTTGCTATGGATTAAGGAAGATCTTGGACCTTTTGGTCCACTTGCATTGTAAGTTTTCCATGTTTGCTACTTGTTTTGGTTTCATACTCTAGTTTCTACCACTTATACTGGTTTATTTTGCTATTGTTTACTACTTGTTTTGGTTTAATCTTTTGATAAGCCTTTTTTACTTCCTTGAAATTTGCAGAGCATTGGCTTATATTCCTCTCACAATTGTGGCGGTTCCTGCTTCTGTACTCACGGTATGTGTGGATTCATAACTATGTAGTGAAATGTAGAGTGCTTTTGGAAGATGTTTGTTCATAATTTTTCATTACAAGATAAAATACTATGAATTTTAATCCCTGTTCTTATAGTCTTATTTTTCACTCTGCAGCTAGGTGGTGGTTACCTTTTTGGTCTGCCAGTAGGATTTGTAGCCGACTCTCTTGGAGCTACATTAGGTGCAACAGCGGCATTTCTGCTTGGTAGAACGGTATGTCTGTTTGATATGGTCTATCTTAGCATATTTCGCTTGCAATGATGTTGCTTGTTCCAACTACAGAAGTGACTGGTTCCTGTTTTTGTGCATCTTCGGCAATTGAACCAAGTGTGGCATTCTCGACTATGTCATTGTTGCTAATGATTTATCTTTTGTCTTTCTGGTATCATGCAGATTGGTAGATCTTATGTCACCTCAAAAATAAAGCATTACCCGAAGTTTCAAGCTGTTTCCGTCGCAATTCAAAAATCTGGCTTCAAGGCATGTCAATCTAGTAGCACTCTCTCAGTTAATTAATTGACAGTTCGTTTTTATTCCTAGAAGTTAGATCTGGGACCAACAGTATGAAAAAGGACCTCAAATTTCTTGCTTACATTTAATTGATTTGACTACTAACTAGATAGTGGTATTTTCTTGCTTTACAGATAGTCTTGCTGCTACGCGTTGTCCCCATACTGCCCTTCAATATGTTGAATTACCTCCTATCTGTAACCCCTGTTCGCTTAGGGGAATACATGCTGGCCACTTGGTTGGGAATGATGGTACTGACATTTCTTTAAAATTCGCTTGTATGTTGCCTTTATACTTTGATAGTGGTGGAAGAAGAGCCAATTTCTTTGCTCTTTGTTTTACACCCAAGAACTACTATACTCTTGGGGATCAGTAATTGTGGTTTTGGTTCATTCAAATGGAGTGTTGTATATACACAATTCATAGATTGAGACTAAAGGGGAGAAACTGATAAAACAACTTGAAATTGTTTTCAAGTTACCATGCGCATGTAAAAGTGCTGATTGCTAATATTATCCGTAACAGTAGTACTAATATTCTGAAATGTTTTGATGTAACAGCCCATTACGTTTGCGCTAGTTTATGTTGGAACTACTCTTAAAGATCTTTCTGATATTACACATGGATGGCATGAGGTGTCAGTATTTCGTTGGGTAAGTTTTCGCTCATTTACTTCCAATTGACTACTAGATTGGAAATTGTCGTAGATCAACTTGCGTGAAGATATTCCTGTGCGTCTCTGCTGTAATGCATGGTTACTTATCACTTATGATTTATACTGAGAACACTAGGTTTAAAGTTTGTATTGTAAGAAAAATAACAGCTTGTCCGAAATGAAGTTTAAATTAGGTCTTATATTATGAGATTTATTGAAAACATCTTGGTGTCTATCCCACAATATAATGTAGAGTTGCTTGTTTTCCATAATATATGATATGCATTTCTGGGATCTGAAATGTTGAGAATTTTGCTAAAATATCCTGAGGATGATGATTTCTTAACCGAAGCCGAAGCATCCTCCTATATGTAAGGATTAACATTGCGATAGTGTTGCAGCTGCATGTATATGATGAATTAATAGCTGCGGTTTTGTTGCGTTGAACTATATTTGTCCCCCCTTGCATTATTAATCTGATTGGTCCTCCTTCGGCATGGTCACTTGTGGATGCAGGTAATTATGATGGTTGGCGTCGCTCTAGCTGGTAAGTCTATTCTGTTATCACTTCGTTGTTAACATTGGAATGGCACTGTGGTCTGTGTTTAGGCAAAGTGGATAAGTGATCCGGTTTTTGTTGTGTGGATTTTGAATGATGTGGGTGCAGTTATCCTGATAATATGCGTAACAAGAGTGGCGAAATCATCATTGGACAAAGCATTGGCTGAGAATGGCATTGATTTAGATGGGAAGAAGAATGACGACGCTTCTGTGCTCCCCATCGCAGAACCACCATCGGATCTACAACAGGAGCCCCTCGTTATCAGAATCGACCCATCCAATACACTTGAATAGGAAAAAGACCAGAAGAAACCTCTCGAGTTTGTAAATTTCACGAAATTTTTTTTACGGAGGAGAATGTTAGATACGTTTTTGTATAGCATCATTATATAAAGAGAGAGATTCATAATACCAATTTAATCACCGTTTAATCCGTTTTTTCTTCCTTCACTTGGTTAATTTATTTTATTTACTGGAGTTTTGTAAGAAACCAGTGGTATACCAGTTAAACCGAAATTAATTTTAGTCCAGTCCTTGTCGGACGGGTCGTGTAGGGTCGGGTTTGAAATATTAAAATTCCGGCATATTCCATGGCTCTGAATTGATTTGAAACGTACTTGCGTCTGAAAATCTTGGAATTCCCAAATCGTTGCGCTTCCTTCGTCTCCGTTCATTCTGGTGATGGCCTTGCCTTGTCGCGTAACCGCAATTACACCTCGAAACCTGTTGTGAAAGAGAAAGAGTCTATCCTTTGAAAGAGAAGCGTCTCGTGGCTCGGTTTGTTTTCTGTTCAAATTAGCCGATTTCCTCATATATCCCCGATTTGTTGAATCATGGCGGCTACCAATGTCATGCGGCGAGATGAGAGCCTTCTTATTGATCCCCATAGAGGTAAAATTCAAAAGTGTTCAACTTTTTTCTAAGCAGATGGAATGGGATAAATCAGTGAGTGAGATAGGCCCGTGTTTTGGTACCGTTTCCTTAAATTCGAAAACTTTCTCTATTGGGGGAATTAGGGTTTCTGATTTATATAGGGAAATTGTTTTTTTTTTTTTTTTTCGTTTCTTGGGAATGAATTGATTAGGGGGTTTACGTACTGTGCAGGAGATACTTCTGCTTCTCGTGGCCTCTCGCTTGAGAAGAAAATTGAGGCCCTTGAGCGCCTCACAGGACAAGTGAGTGTCATCCTCCATTGTTTTGATTTTCTCATTCAATTTGCTGGGAATGTTGTCCATTGTGTTGTACAGCCAATTTTTTTTTCATCCTGTTATCATTTTGGTATTCTCTTATTAATACAGTACTTGAGATGTGATTGTTCTGCTTTCTTCATTCAAAGTTTGGTTGGTTATATGAGACAAGAGATCAAGATGAATTTCTAGGTTTATATGTGGTAGGTAATGAGTTTTTATTGCTATTGCAGGTTAGTAACCGGCGATCTCGTAGGTGGTTAAATGATCGTATTCTAATGGAACTTGTTCCTCGTTTGGATGCCCAAGAAATCAGAGGCTTGTTTGCTCCACCACCGTGGGGTAATGTTACATTCCATTAACAGTTTACTACTCTTCCTGTATTTATTTCTCATGTACTTAGGATTAGCCATGTTTTCTTAATCCGTTCCGTGTTAGGTTCATGGTTTCGCTGACACTCTACGTATGCTCTCAACAGGTGATGATGTGCCACCCTCTGCCTTTTCTTTGACTAATGTTGGAGAATGGGACAAATTTAGAAGCATAGACATGGACAAGGAGGTAATTTTTAGCTGCCTTTTGGGACTGAGTCTCAGAAGAAGTAGCAGTTATTGTAATAATGATTTGAAAATAATATGTGACTTGTTTTACATACTTGGTATAAGTCTTAATTATATAGCTAAAATCTTGTGTTTTTTGTCAGGCCAATATCATGGATTCCTTGAATCGGTCATCCGTGAGGCAGAGAGGTCATATGGATGCTGATAAAACCGCTGTTTTGAATGCTTGGCGAAGAATAGACTGTAGGACAAGAGATGCTCTTCGACGTAGCTTTTTACCAGAACTAATCGAGGGATATGAGGTACATATAGATTCTTCAGAGATGACAATTTAAGCCCATACATGAAAACTATGTAGACCTTTTGCTCTTAAGACTTCAGAATTGTTAATCATTATTTTCTACAGAACTGTATAAGTCATTTCATCGAGGAAGGTGGTGAAGGAGATGTCCTTGACCTCAAGGTTCAAGACCCATTCCATAGATTGCTTTTGCACGGGGTTTGTGAGGTATGATGAGCCACGACATCTTTTGAGCTACATATGTTCTGTTAAGATGTGGGATAAAGATGTAGAGAGTAACAACTGAAAGAAGCTAACTCTTTTTTTTTGGAGCAGTACCACAATTTGGTATCAACAACTGCAACAGAACAAATAGGAAGGATTGCAATGAAGACAACAAGCATCAAATGGAAAAATATCGGGAATTCAGGCGAGAAACCGAGCATCAGCCTTGCCCATTTCCTTAGGATGTCAAAGGAAGGAGCTTGGTAACACTCCTTTGTAGCTCTGTAATCTTATATGAATAAAGAAAAGCTGCATTGGCCTCAATTTGAAAGGCTCTCTGTACGCAGCAAAAATTTCGAAAAGACACTCTCTCTCTCTCGCTTTGCTACTTCCCCTACCTCGTGTGGTATTCTGTAAGATTGTATTGTATTCTCTCAATTTGTACGGATTGTGAATTCACTGACTTGTATTAGAACTAGACTGTGTTTTCATGAAAGGTAGGGTGTCTCTCGCAACAGTGTCATATTAGCCACTGCCTCTCAACTCTAAGTACAGTTGGGAGTTCCAAGTCACCCCGCAAGTCAATTTTATTTCTTTTTGGTAAAAGAATAGTCACAGTTATGCTATATTTATTTATTTAATTAAATTGTGTATTGATTTGAGTGAGTGAATGAGATAACTTAAGAGTGAGTGAATGAGATAACTTTGAGTGAGTGAATGAGATAACTTAAGAGTGAGTGAATGAGATAACTCAGAGTGAGCGACCAAATAAACAGAGTTCACAAAAAAAAAAAAAAAGGAAACAAAAATGG
>NC_025701.1:1050792-1056772 GCF_000633955.1 Camelina sativa | reverse complement strand
CTTGTTTCCTCACCCCCATCACCACCGTCTCCGACGATGCTTTCCCTCGCTTCCGTCTCCGGTGGTTTACTCCAGTCGCTGAGGTCCGCTGCTACAGTTTCTTTTGGTTTTGATTTTTAGATTGTTCCGTTGACTTTTTATGAAATTGATTTGTAGAACTTGAGAGTCTCTCTTTTTCTTCTGGTTGTTGCAGGTGGATCTGTGTGGTCATGCAACGTTAGCATCTGCTCACGTTCTCTTCTCAACCGGTTTGATTGATTCGGAAACAGTTGAGTTCGCCACAAGATCAGGGATTCTAACAGCTACTAAACACCTCATAGATGATGATGATGATGTAGAGGAATCACCAACCTTCTCGATCGAATTGGATTTCCCTGTTGTCCCAACTTTCCAAGTCAACTACGTTGATGATGATCTCTCTTTGTTCTCCAAAGCCATGAATGGTGCTACCATTGTTGATGTTAAAGCCACAGAGAAAGACATCCTCGTAATATTCTGCATCTGTCTCCATATTTTTCTATACTTGCTTTGGCGCCATTGAGCTAACTCTTAGATTCATTGCAGGTTGTGCTTTCATCTTGGGAGTCAGTCGTTGAGTTGCAGCCAAGAATAGATGAGATATCGAAATGCCCTTGTGAAGGAATGATGGTGACTGCCGCTGCTTCTCCAGGTTCTACATTTGATTTCTGTAGCCGCTACTTTGCCCCAAGACTTGGAGTCAATGAGGTAACTATACTAATACAGTCTTTGCATTGCTCTTTAGATTAAGAAAAAACAGCAAAAGAAAATATGACCTACCTCTTTTTGCTCTTTTTCTTTACTTAAGGACCCTGTTACTGGAAGTGCGCATTGTGCCTTAGCACATTACTGGAACCTCAAGATGAACAAGTGTGATTTCTTGGCCTACCAGGTTCTCTCTCTCTCTCTCTCTCTCTGCACAGGCTTTTGAGACCACTTTCGATCTTAGTTCCTGATTTGGTTATTTTAAAACTGTGTTTAGGCTTCAAGCAGAGGCGGAACTGTGAAGGTTCATCTGGACAAAGAGAAGCAGAGGGTTCTGCTGAGAGGCAAAGCAATCACTGTTATGGAAGGTTGCGTCTTAGTTTGAATTTGGCTATTCTAAAAATAAATAAATCAGTTGTGGTTATCTGAGGTTAGTTGTCTTTTTAAGTTGACAATCTATCTTGATATCTTTTTTTTAACAGTATGATTTTCTTGCTTTCCAAATATTCTACTAAGAATCTTTCCTCCAAGGCAAGATATTTTTTTATATATTGTTTATATTCCCCCCCAGAGAATTAAGGAGGTAACAACAACTCCCATAAAATTCGGGAGGATCAAAAACGTTATCAAACCAATAAACCTGAGTTCTATCCCCAATTCCCCACTCACTCGGGACCTTAGATATCGCATTTGTATCTTCAACGAAGTTATTCTCTTACAGTGAGTACTACGAGTCTACAACATTTGTATATTAATGAATCGTGCACTTTGATATTACGTACTCAACATTGACACAATAACAGATAAACAAAATGATAAGTCATTAGTCAAAAAAACTGAAGACTTGCTCAACAAGCTAAGTAGTACGTAAACTCTTACGAGGTTTTTACGTTGGTGCTGACATCTCCGGGGGCGTTCTTCTCCCGATCTCTATTCAGACGTTGGTGGCGGTGCTGACATCTCCGGCGACGCTCTTGTCCCATTCTCTTTTTGCAAAACTGCTCGGAGTTGATTTTGACCGAGGGAGTCTGGTGTTGGTTGATTCGAGAGGGATCTCGCTTCCATTCCATGTTTACCGGTAGGGTTGTAGAAGTTTGCAAGAACCGCTCTAAAGAGCTCTTCCGTCTCAGGGCTCTTCTGCTTTGTTTATAAGCGCCAATAAAGCAGCTAAATGAATAACTCCATTGGGGTCTTATTTTTGATCAATACATCTACGAGTTGCTTCAATCGTGGATCTGCTTTCCCGCCTCGAATGTTCCCCTCGATATGCCGCATTACAACTACGAAGATTCCAACAAGAATGGAGCCGCCACAGACTCACTTTATCGAACAAGATAAAGACAAGTACCCACAGACAAGCATAAGCGGCTACGAGCCTGAGTTCATCGAAGATTCTGATTGCATAATACTTTGAGAGCGGTTGAAGCATAGACGATGTTAGGAGATCTCCAAGATTACAAGTTCAGAGTTAAATGAAAATTACCATTTGTATAATATTCTGCTAAATAACTAGATTTACCAATATTAAATATGTAAAAAACTTGTTAGACAAGTCATATGTTTTGTATAAATAAAGCCTAAAAGCTAATAAATTGAGAGAAACTATTATACTATAAGGTTTCCTCCAAATCTATCATGGTATGATAGCCTTCATCTTACTTTCATTGGTTATGGTTCTTTTATTTTTCCACATTTAAAAAAAAAAGGTTTTTTATCGATTTTATCTTTGACTTTGTTTCCTTCGATCTATCTTTGTTGGAAAATTTTTAATTTTGTTATAGTTATAAGCTTGCTTTGTTTTGTCCAAAAAAAAAAAAAAAAAGCTTGCTTTGTTTTGTTTGGAATTTTGATCTATTAAAAAAAGAATGAAAAGAAGAAGTCATTGTTGATGTTGTCATTACTACAAAAGATGACATGAACATACGATTAAATTACCACAATCCACGTGGTTGTGCTAGTCCAACGAGTCTTTATGTGGATTCATCTTTTACTACAAACAAGATGGAGCCACAAAGTGATGAATGCGATGGATACGATGCAGATCCGAGGATGACAAACCTGAATTGACTATGACCACTACACAAGTTTATTCATGAACAAGAAGTTCTTCATTCAAACTTGTCATTCAAACTTGTGATTTTGAAATGGATGGAGATACACATCTACTACAGTATTCTCCACCGAATTGATGATCGTATGGCAAGGTTTAAACGTCACTGATGACTCTACAATGAGTATGAAGATCGTGAAGATGATATGATGATTGACGTATGAGCTTGCAGGAGAGTGTTAAGAGATTTCAGAAATTACGAGATCGAGTTAAATTATCATAATTTTCCTCTTTTCATTCTCAATGTATTTATTTCCGTGACCAATGTAGAATATGAACATTTTTTTTTTCTGCGATCTATTTTTATATACACACTCGAAAGAAGTAGAAGAAAACAAAAAATCTGATTTTTTTTGCTACTTCCCCTAGCTGGTGTGGTATTCTGTAAGCTTGTATTGTATTCTTTCAATTTGTACGGATTATGAATTCACTGAGTTGTACGGTCTTATTATTAGAACTAGCCTGTGTTTTCATGAAATGTAGGGTGTCTCTCGCAGCGGTGTCATATTAGCCATTTGGGAGTTCCAAGTCACCTCGCAAGTCAATTTTATTTCTTTTTGGTAAAAGAATAGTCACAGTTATATTTTATTTATTATTTAATTAAATTGTGTATTGATTTGAGTGAGTGAATGAGAGAACTCAGAGTGAGCGACCAAATAAACAGAGTTCACCAAAAAAAAAAAGGAAACAAAAACTTGGGTCAAACAAAAATGGCGGCCGAGAAAAAGAGAGTAAAGTACTTGATCGTTGATGCATTCGCTGAATCCGCCTTCAAAGGGAACCCGGCTGCTGTATGCTTTCTTGACGACGAGAACGAGAGAGACGACGCGTGGCTTCAGTCTCTTGCTACCGAGTTCAACATCTCCGAGACTTGTTTCCTCACCCCCATCACCACCGTCTCCGACGATGCTTTCCCTCGCTTCCGTCTCCGGTGGTTTACTCCAGTCGCTGAGGTCCGCTGCTACAGTTTCTTTTGGTTTTGATTTATAGATTGTTCGGTTGACTTTTTATGAAATTGATTTGTAGAACTTGAGAGTCTCTCTTTTTTGGTTGTTGCAGGTGGATCTGTGTGGTCATGCAACGTTAGCATCTGCTCATGTTCTCTTCTCAACTGGTTTGATTGGTTCGGAAACAGTTGAGTTCGCCACAAGATCAGGGATTCTAACAGCTACTAAACACCTCAAAGATGATGATGATGGTGAAGAGGATGTTGGATACAATTCAAGTCCCACATCTGAAGTTTGAAGGGACTATCATTAATATATAAAGGGTTATGGTCAATCTAGTAATTGCCAATTGGTTTTTAATTAGAAGTCCATGATAAGCCCAAATTTAACATGGTATCAGAGCCCAAAGGTTAAAAATCCTGGTGGATTTAGAAAAGTGGATAAGGACATGCCTCTTGTCAACCCGAGTAATGGGGGCCCAAGAAGGGGTTTATTATCGGTCCAAGTGGGATCGGTTCGAGATGGAGTTGTCATCTCGAGGAGGCGTGGTCCTTGGATTGAAGGAGAGATTGTTGGATACAATCCAAGTCCCACATCTGAAGTTTGAAGGGACTATCATTAATATATAAAGGGTTAGGGTCAATCTAGTAATTGCCAATTGGTTTTTAGTTAGAAGTCCATGATAAGCCCAAATTTAACACCTCTCTCGCACCGATAGGGGAGGAGAGTTCATGATATAAGAGAGGTGTTCTTATATCTTCAAGCTCTTTGTTCTTAGATTTGGTATCAGAGCTAAGGTTGTAGCTCAGATCAAGGTTGTGAAGGAGAAGCTGTTCATAACCAAGTATGGGGGACGACTCAATTTCGTTGCCGCGAACCAAGGACCTTGGATCACCATCCATCCAATGTCCGATGTTAACATCGACAAACTATACCGTTTGGTCGATGCGTATGAGAATCACGCTTCGAGTTAGCGAGGTGTGGGAGACTATTGATCCTGGATCCACCGATCAGAAGATGAACGACGTTGCAACTGCTCTACTGTTCCAATCCATCCCCGAGTCACTCATCCTGCAAGTTGGAGATCAAGGTTCGGCTAAATCCCTATGGGAAGCCATACGAGCACGTCACCAAGGTGCGGAACGTGTGAAGGAAGCAAGGCTTCAAACCCTACTTGCAGATCTTGATCGAGTAACGATGAATGATACCGACTCCGTTGATGACTTTGCTGGCAAGATCTCAGGCCTAGCATCGCAGTCAGCTTCTTTGGGAGAGATCATTGACGAATCAAAGTTGGTAAAGAAGTTCTTACAAGGACTCCCAAGACACAAATATATTCATATCGTTGCATCGTTGGAACAAGTCTTAGACTTGAAGAAAACCGGTTTTGGAGACATAGTTGGTCGCATAAAAGCTTATGAAGAGCGTGTAGGGGAGGAGACCCGGAGTGAAGACCAAGCAAAACTTATGTTCTCTAATTCAAACAATCAAGGAAACTACGGTGGATATCAAGGAAACAGAGGAGGCTATAACAGAGGAGGTTATGGTCGAAGAGGAGGCAGTCGAGGAGGATATGGTCGTGGTGGATATGGTCGAGGTGGTTTTGGTCGTGGTAACTACAGTGGAGATAATTCTGGCAGAGGCAGAGGACGAGGAAGGTTCAATGGCCAGAATCGTGGAGGAGATACTACAGAGCAAGTACAGAACCAGAACCAAAACCAGAATCAAAACCAGAAGAAAGATCTATCCAAAATAATTTGTTGGAGATGCGATAAACCGGGTCACTACGCATCTTCATGTCAAGCGAAAGAAGTTGCACATCAAGAGACAAATTTGAATGAAACTCATGAAGCTGATGCACTTTACGTTCATGAGGTGGTGTTCTTGAACGAGGATAAGGTGTTTCCCAAGAACTATGATACTAACAGTGAGAGTATATGGTATCTTGACAACGGTGCTAGCAACCACATGACGGGAAAGAAAGAATTCTTTTCAAGCCTAGATATGAACATCACAGGAAAGGTTAAGTTTGGTGATGGTTCATTTGTCAATATTGTTGGAAAGGGATCGATTGTATTTGTGGGAAAAACGGGTGAGAGGCGATCACTCAAGGAGATTTACTATATTCCCGACTTGAAGCACAACATTATCAGTCTAGGACAAGCGACTGAATTTGGATGTGAAGTGAACATGAAGGGAG
>NC_025701.1:999498-1046728 GCF_000633955.1 Camelina sativa | reverse complement strand
TCTCCATATTTTTCTATACTTGCTTTGGCGCCATTGAGCTAACTCTTAGATTCATTGCAGGTTGTGCTTTCATCTTGGGAGTCAGTCGTTGAGTTGCAGCCAAGAATAGATGAGATATCGAAATGCCCTTGTGAAGGAATGATGGTGACTGCCGCTGCTTCTCCAGGTTCTACATTTGATTTCTGTAGCCGCTACTTTGCCCCCAGATTCGGGATCAATGAGGTAATTATACCGATACAGTCTTTAGACTTTTAAGAGCGAGTGATCGAAACAGCAAAAGAAAACATGACCTAGCCGCTCTTTTTGCTTTTTTTTTTTTTACTTAAAAAGGACCCTGTTACTGGAAGTGCGCATTGTGCCTTGGCACATTACTGGAACCTCAAGATGAACAAGTGTGATTTCTTGGCCTACCAGGTTCTCTCTCTCTCTCTCTCTCTGCACAGGCTTTTGAGACCACTTTTGATCTTAGTTCCTAAAAAAGATTTGGTTATTTTAATGTTTAGGCTTCAAGCAGAGGCGGAACTGTGAAGGTTCATCTGGACAAAGAGAAGCAGAGGGTTCTGCTGAGAGGCAAAGCAATCACTGTTATGGAAGGTTGCGTTTTAGTTTGAATTTGGCTAAAAATAAATGATTCAGTATCTTTTTCTTTTTAAGTACACACACAAGCATCATATGTGGTTAACTCCATACACTGAGGTTACTTGTCCTTGAAGTAGACAATCTTGATATCTTTTTTTAACAGTATGATTTTCTTGTTTTCCAAATATTCACTAAGAATATTTGCAAGATGTTTTTTTATATATTTTGTACAAAGCTTTTTTATTTCCTCTCAGAGTTTTTTTTATTTTGATATTAGTTATGCTTTTGAATGGAGAAAGTACAGTAAACCAACAAAACTCTTTCACAGAATCTTGCACTTTGATACTAAGAACTCTCTCTGTTTGATGAGAAAAATCAGCATTTTTAGGACTCAACAAATGAATACTTTTACATTGGTTCTCCGGCGGCGCTCTTTTCTGATCTCTATTCAGACGTCTTTCATTCTCTGCTTGCAAAATTGGTTGGAGTTGACTTTGACAGAGGGAGTCTGTTGGTAGTTGATTAATTATTCTTTTAGTATTCGACCAAAAATTATTTGTTACTTTTTTGTATAAATTCCTAATTGGTGTAGTATTGTAAATCTGAATCCGGTTGAGAATCTTAATTTTGTTTATTGTCTTTGTTTTATGTTTTATCTGAACCAAAAATTATTTGTACTTTTTGTACATGTATTGTTCCTTATTGGTTTAGTATTGTAAATCTAAACCGGTTTGGAATGTTTATTTCTTCGGTTATATGTTTTATCCAGAGTCGTGCCTACTATGCAAAATTAGAAACACTCACATCACACTTTGTAGAAAATTAGTTATGATATACCTATCATTGAAAAATTGAAAAAATAAATTAGAAGGTTAATTTCAATAATAAAAAAAAGTAGTGTAACAAATTACTACCTACAAGGAATCTAACATGTCCACAAATAAGATAATAAGTCAATATTGTTAACCATTTTTTTTCTTGTAAGTTTGTATCAGTGGTTTTCTTCTATGTCATTATATTTTATTATTCACTTCTCAACTTTTTCTTTGTTAATTATCTTTGTCCAATTTTATTAATTATTTCTATATTAGATACTACATTTATATTTATCTTAATTTTTTATCATTACCAAAATTATATTTTGTTTTATTAACAACATAAACTATACCGTTTAAATTAAATAGTGGCACATTACTACCACAAATTAAAAGACTACACAAGTACACATAATATCAACCTAATTTATATATATATATATATTTAACTGTAATATTTTTGTTCTTGTTTTTCAACCAGTGCTTTTTATAACTGTGAATTTTTATAAATCACATTTTTGGCCTATGGCATCGGAATTTCTTGGCACAGCTCTGGTTTTATTTGAACCAAAAATTGTTTGTACTTTAATATGTTCCCTATCGGTTTAGTATTGTAAATCTGAACCCGGTTTAGAATCTTAATTTTGTTTATTTCCTCTGTTTTATCTAAACCAAAAATTGTTTGTACTTTTGTACGTGTTCCCAGTCGGTTTAGTATTATAAATTTGAACCAGGTTTGGAATCTTAATTTTGTTTGCTCGGTTCATGTTTTTTTCCTCTCTTCAGGAGATTGGCCTCATAAACAACACACAATCCTCTATTGTCATTACTAAGGACTAAAAAAAAACTTGGGATCCGCGTCCACGACTCCGCCCTCGACCTGTCGACATCCCTGTGATACCCATTCATTCATAAGGGAAAGATATGAATATGAGAATCAACCCCGAGAAACCAAAAGAATACAGATGCTTCAAATTTATCATGGTTTGAGAAAGGATGAAGCTGAGAAAGAAATGTGTTTTATTACCACCAGCAGTTGGCTTTGATTCTTGGTGTGTCTTCAACTAACAAAGTCTCGAGATTTAAACTGTACGGAAGAACATAACACTTAAATTGGTCTAATGTAACAGGGGGTTTTTCCCTTTCAGAGTTAGTTTCACGGCCTTTGAGATGAGTATTCATACTAACATCTACATCTGCAATGAGTTATATATAGTCAAAGAGAAAACCCATCAACCAGGGATAATTGCATTACAATCGATTGTCTTAAAAAGCCATGCCTAGAAGAATAGAATCAATACAATACAGAATTACACAACATCAACGACCAATTTTAAAGTCTGAAAAAAAAATCCTACTTGTTAGTACGATTGAACAAGCTAGTTAGGAAGCTAAGTATCATGGAAAGAAAGAAAGTGAAAGAAGATATCGCTGATGTTTTATATAGTCAATGAGACTTCGTACAAAATGTTCTATTGACAGTTGAGACGTATACAGAGAAATAAACAGATAGTGTTTCAAGAGCTAAACTTATGCAAACCCTAAAGAAGCTACTTAAAACCTAAGTTTGAGACGACATGCAACATAAGAGTGGAAACAGGCAACCTAAATTATAGAGTTCGTAAGATACTAGTAAAAGGAATCACACGATCGACATTGTATAAATGTAACCATCGTTGGTAAGTTCAGGAGAAATTAAGGTTTATTGTATAAGAAAACCAAAACGCAATGATCATCAGTCAATAACTGAAGAAAGAATTGCTCCAACAAGAGATTCTTTACAACAAAGCTGATGATATAAATTCAAAACTACTCTAAATCCAACAAATGAAGTCAGAATACTTTGTCCTACTCTAAATCTTCCAACACAAGCCGGGTGAGGCTGGTGGCTGATTCGGGAAGGATCTCGGTTCTGGGTACGTTGTTACCGGTGTTACTGTGTTAGCGTTGAGGAGATTTGCACGAACGGCTCTAAAGAGGAATTCCGCCTCGGGCGATTCCGGTTTGTTCATAAGGGCCGTTATAGCCGCATGTTGCAGTATTCCTCCATGTGAGTCAATTTGATGATTGCTCAACCCATCTGCGATTTCAATCAATCTCGGATCTGCTTCTCGGCCTCCACTATTCCGCTGTACAGCTACCACGATTTGAACACAGGTCATAACAACTGAGCCCAACGCAAGTAACCACAGGAATGCATCAACAAGAGCGAATGAAGCGTATCCCATTTGATACGTTGTTTCAGGATTTTGTGATGGCTGATAAGAAACGCAAACTTAGTAGAAAAGCGAAGGAGAGATATATGAGAATCTTGTTTAGATACTTATTGTTTTGTAATCTAATTATTCTTTGGTAAGTAAAACGAAACCCTAGTAACAACAATTGGTTCCACTTATTATTATATATAGTAGATAAGAAAGCCCAATTCATACAACGACGACGTATTTAATCTAAATCTTAAAGAGCAAGTCAAAGCATCTCTGCATCTGAAGTTAACATTCCACACTCCAAAGCAAGCCCTGACAGTTTGGATATTGTCACCAATCACCATACGGACCTGCACATCAACATATGCTAACCATATTTGACTGCATAGATATTATCTTTGATTACAGTAGATCAAGAAAAATGATTTTATCCCCCATAAACGCACAGTTTCTACAATTTAGAACCAGATATTTACCGTTTATACAGCAACACCACCACGTTTTTTCCTCTGAGTTCAACAGAAAAGCGTGAAGGATAGAAGACTGCGACGTGGTTGTCTCGAAATTCATTCACAGCTGAAGGAGAGAAAACATATGAATCACTCTTCCACTCATATGTGTAAAACTATTAAACCTTGATTCTTCAGCCAAGAATGGCCTTTTCTCTTGGTGAACAAGACAACTCTAATTCACCACTTCCCTGTCAGCAAATAAAATCCCATATTCCCATGAGCAATGATAAAGAACTTATCTAGACAATCTTCACTTTCATTCAAGATATCAAAGCTTGAAACTTACCTCTGGGACAAAAATACTACCAGTTGTATTTTGGGATATCCCTTCAACAACTAACGAAGTGATAGTTGCAGGCAATTGTGCAGTGTCTGATTTCTTTCCCCCACTGCCATCTTTCAGACAAAATAGATAACAAGTTTAGTAATTTCAAGTGGTGAAACTGTTCACATGAGTCTTACTCTAAACTTGGGAGCGAATCCAGATTTAGAAACACAAAACACACCTGATTCAAAGTTAGTGTTCCAGTTTGATCGCTGCAAATAGTGGTGGCAGATCTCATTGTCTCACAAGAAGATAACCTCCTCACCTGCACATCAACTTTTTGTCATGCTATATAGTAGAAAGGATAATGGAATCACATATTGATAAACACACAACTCCATTTTTAGTTGTTGAAAATGGGAGATAATGAAAGTTCAGTGATAACAAACATAGTACCTCAGATCCTTCCTTGGGCTCTTGCTCCTGCTAAGGCTAAGGCTGCGACCGCCGCTTCGACTACGACTTCTGCTTCTGCTTGGGCTTCTTGACAGAGAACTTTCATATTACTTAGCCTGAGCAGAAAACACAGACATAACATGAATATAAACACGTGAAATCATGATTTCAATTGAGCCAACATTGATTTTTACCTAAAAAATTGCTAGTACGAAAGTCACATATGTGGTATGAATGAAGCATCTACCAAACCCGGATTAAAGCTCTAAGCCAGGGGTTTCTGAATTCTGTGTCATTTAAGTTTCCTTATCTGAAATCACAACTTTGAACATCAGTAATTATACAAATAATAGCATGCAATACAGTAAGAGAGAAAAACAGAGTTAACTTACCGCATACTTCATGTCATCATAATTGGTGTAGCCCGACGACACCATAAGTTCCTGATAATGTTATTAAAAATAGTCATGTGAGAAAAAGACACAAAGTATAATATATTGCTAAGAAATTATGCATGATTAAGTGAAAATTAACTTACAATCACAGTCTCTAGTGACCTCAGCAAAGCCCACATCACCAGCTTTCCGCATTTGATCCATTAGGATCACCAAAGACAAAAACAAGACTAGGGAGCAGAAATCAAAAAGTTGCAGCAAAACAGTATTTGTCAATCAGACCTTCAAATCTTGCTATGAAGGAGCTGATGGGAGCCCAAGTACAGTAACTGCAAAAAAAAAGAGGCATCCAAGAATCAGAAGAAGTGAAGTGAGACCAAATATTATCAAATACCAACTTCATCTAAGAGCAAGTAACACAAACCTCAGAATTCAGAGTGTCTTCTTATAACTTCCATTAGGATCACTGAAGATGTCTTTGTATGGATTGTGTTGATGATTGAAATAAAACCTTAAGCGAGCCGTCAGAGTCTTCTTCATCCTTCATACGATCTCTGATCTGCACATATATAATTAGATGAAAACCATCGTTAGCTTTCAAGTTTGAATCAAACAACAACCTAAATGAAAAAACCCAGAAAATAACTATCATTAATTCGTCAAACCATCTCCACCGATCTGCACATGGAAGTAGCAAAAGAACTATCGTTAATTGTAATTATATAGAAAGAGCAAAAGTGAAAACCTTTAAGAAAAACCAATAACTTTTTAAGCTTGTACTTGGTCGTGAAATCAGATGAAACAAACAACTCCTCCTCACAGTGATGTACGTTTTTATCAATGAAAAAACAAAACTTAACAGGAATTGAACTAACAAGAAGGGGATTACCATTGATTAATGTTGATCTTGTTCGGGTCATCATTCTTCTCCTTCATTCTTCAATCTATGTCTCTGACCTGCACATATAGAATTAGAAAAAAACCATAGTCAATTATCAAGTCTGAATCTAAACAACAATTTAAATGAGAAAACCATTTAGGAGGAGCATGAAGACAAACAAACTAAAAAGATCAAAAGAAACCAAATGAATAATATTCACTTACTTACTTTAACAATCTCATTGACAAGGGGACGAAAAAAACCTTCCAGATACGTATACTGATTCTTGGGTCTTCTTGTTAAAAACCTAAAATAAGACAAAACATCGTTACGAAGCAAACACAACAACAGGAGAGATATAAAGAAAAAAGAAAAAAAATAAATAAAGTGGAGAAACAAATCTCACCCCAAAAGAAGAGAAGACACCCTTGGTTCACCATCCTCATCATCAGATCCTTGCAAGTATGGAAATTGAAGTATATTAGGAGCATGAAGACAAAACAAAAACCAAATACATAGATCAAACGAGGTCAGTTCCAAATTCGTGACTTACTTACTTAAGCATTCTCGTTGACGGTGAAAAGTATCCTCCTCCTGCAACAGGAACACACTTGGTATTAGAGAATACCAAAATCAAATTGCTACAAAATTGGGATTGAAATCAGAATACGAAGAAAAGAAACTCACTTGTGTTGTAGTGATGAGTCAATTAAACACCAACAATTACTATAGAATCAGTATTTGATTCTTGGAAACATCTCCGAGGATCTGCAAATAGAGAGAAGAAGAAGAAGAAGAAGAAGAAGAAGCGTCAGATGCTAATTTGTAAATCTAATAGAGAGAGAGAGAGAGAGAGAGAGAGAGAGAGAGAGCCCAAGTAAACTAAACGAAACCCCTAAGTGAAAACCCTAAGAATTTTCAAATTAACCTTAACTTACCATTGACGTCGTCGTTGTTTTGTTGTTTGGGTCATCCAATCATAAACCCTAATTCTGCATTCTTCAAAAACCCATCATCAGCGAGAGAAAGAGTGGGTCCATCAGAGAGAGAGAGAGAGTGTGTGTGTGTTGATTTCTTCTGAAACAGAGATTGATATTGTTGACTGTTGAGACTTGAGACTGATATTTTATAAACGACGGACGGAGATGGGTTTTGTGTTTAATGTTGTTGTTGGCTCTTCTGTTCTGTTTCCCTAAAAGAAAAAAGGAAATTGAACTTTTTTATAGAAGAATATAGACGTTATAAGAAAAAAGAAAAAAAGGAAAATATTACGTTTTATTAATGATGATGACGTCATCATCTGTTTGGGTTTGGTTGACTCCTGAGTCAACGCCAGAATGATCAATATCAATATCGCCGAAATTGGATCATCATGGGCTTTTTACCATGGGTCTTTCTCGTATGTAGATGGGCTTTCACTAAATATTGAATGGACGCCCGTCGTAGTTATCTGTAAGGCGTGAACGATGATAATAAACTAGTAACGTGTTTTTTATACTCTTCCGCATATATCTATCAATTCACTGATGTTACACTTCAAAATCAATGCTTCGTTCGATGGGGTTTTTGTCGGTTTTCGTCATATAATAATACTACTAATCTCTTTTACTTTTTAAAATATTAGTAATAAAGAATGTGCAACTATACATGTTATGTTCATCATTTACTATGAAAAAAGCTTTTGGGTCACGTTATACTGTATAGGAGTATTAATTAATGCTTGGGTTGCATTTAGAATCTATTTTAAATAAGTATAGATTCGACATATATATGAGCAACTTGAAACATAAACAAATGATTCCAGTAAACAATTTCACGTCTTTTCCAAACGTTTTACTAGTAGTAAAATGTGCAGTGCTTTTGATGTACTATTATTATTATGTATGATCATAGTTATATGGATAAATTTGTACGTAATGATTAAATATACCCACTGTTTCTAGTAGATTTCTACTAATGTTTTGAGCTTTTCATGCATATTTAGAATAATAAATATATTTAATCATTACATATTTGTGTTTCTTTTTAATGGATGGAAATAAAAAAATAAATAAAGACTACTACTTACTTAAGCATTTTTTATGAACAAGAGAAAACTCAACATTAATCTATTGGGAACAGATCAGGTAGCATGTATTTTATTTTTTACTTAATATATACAGTGTACTCTCAGCCTGGCATGGCCTTATCTTCTCGAAAAAGAGTGGTAACGCAGAATTCAAAACTTTCGATATTTGATAAAGAGATGATATATCAAAAGAGGTCTTTAAAAAAAGAAGAAGGAAGATGATCGTTACAGACTAATAATAATAATCTGTGGACGTGTCGGGAGTGATCTGTGATTACAGTCGATTATGTATATATACTGTAGTAGTAGCTAGTAACAAATATATATATATATATATATTCATTCAATCGAGGAGAGACTGACAAATTGTAAATTATTGAAAGCAATCGACGAGAAATAAAGAAAAGAGGGAATAGTCAAGAAAGGCACCCCCACGCCCACTTGCCCCATCATCATGATCCACGGTGTTTCCTCCTCCTCTCTTCAGAACTACTATTTTTATTGTCAGACTCTATAAATTAATCACGTACGATTCCTTCATTAGTTAACTAGTCTTCTTTAATCATAAAACAAAGACCCATATCAACTAAAGATAGTACGTAGTAAGAAAAAAAAATCATCTCATTTAATAAAGCAGAGTAAACAAAGACTGATACCAAAAGTGTAAGAAGACACAACAGTAAACTATTCTTTTGTCTACTAGTACTAACCCAAAATAAGAAGAACTAGATTTGATTTGTGTCATTTTCAGATGTATAATGAGAAGCAAAAAAACTACGAAATCATAATCATTAACAAGTCAAAAACGTCACACCATTACTTCAATTATTCAAAACGGACACACAACAAAACGTTGCCGCGCCTATAAAAATACACACTCACACACCAATCCTCTTCTTCATCATCTCTTAAGCTTAACAATGGAATCCTCTCCTACCATTTTCTTCTCCGTTCTCCTTCTCATCGTCTTCTCACTCTCATCATCATCATCTGCTAAAACATCATCATCATTCCGACCTAAAGCTCTCATTCTCCCAATAACAAAAGACCGTTCTACACTCCAATACACAACCGTCATCAACCAACGCACACCTCTCGTCCCCGCTTCCCTCGTCTTCGACCTCGGCGGTCGAGATACCTGGGTCAACTGTGAAAAAGGCTACGTCTCCACCACTTACCGCTCCCCTCGCTGCAACTC
Organism: Camelina sativa; assembly: GCF_000633955.1. Classification (NCBI taxonomy): domain Eukaryota; kingdom Viridiplantae; phylum Streptophyta; class Magnoliopsida; order Brassicales; family Brassicaceae; genus Camelina; species Camelina sativa. Next base: position 1,037,353 of record NC_025701.1, on the reverse strand, counting down.
CGCCGTCTGCTCACGCGCACGCTCCATCAGCTGCGGCACATGCTTCTCCCCTCCCAGTCCTGGCTGTAGTAACAACACTTGCGGCTCTTTTCCTGAAAACTCCGTCACCGGATGGTCTACTTCCGGCGAATATATTATAGACGTCGTCTCGATCCAGTCCACTAACGGATCCAATCCTGGCCCGTTCGTTAAATACCCCAATCTGATATTCAGTTGCGGATCAACGTCTCTTCTTAAAGGACTCGCTAAAGGAGCCGTTGGTATGGCCGGAATGGGACGTCACAACATCGGCTTACCGTCTCAGTTCGCCGCCGCGTTTAGCTTCAACCGCAAGTTCGCCGTGTGTCTAACTTCCGGCAAAGGAGTCGCCTTCTTCGGCAACGGACCTTACGTTTTCCTCCCCGGAATCCAGATCTCGCGGCTCCAAACGACGCCGCTTCTCATCAATCCGTTTATACAGAACGAGAAATCCCCAGAGTATTTCATCGGCGTGACGGCGATTAAGATCGTCGATAAAACGGTTCCGATCAGTCCAAAGCTTTTGAAGATTGACGGCAGCACTGGAATCGGAGGAACCAAGATCAGCTCCGTGAATCCTTACACGGTGATGGAGTCATCCATCTATAATTCTTTCACGTCGGAGTTCGTTAGGCAAGCAGCGGCGAGGAACATGACGAGAGTTGCGTCGGTGAAACCGTTCGGCGCGTGTTTCAGAACTGAGAACGTCGGCGTCACGCGCGTGGGATACGCCGTGCCGGAGATCCAGCTTGTGCTTCACAGCAAGGACGTCGTGTGGAGGATCTTCGGAGCCAACTCGATGGTGAGTGTCAGAGATGACGTCATCTGTTTGGGTTTCGTTGACGGAGGAGTCGACGCGAAAACCTCTGTGGTGATCGGAGGGTTCCAGTTGGAGGATAATTTGGTTGAGTTCGATTTGGCGACTAACAGATTTGGGTTCAGTTCTACCTTATTGGGCCGTAGCACTAACTGCGCCAACTTCAATTTCACTTCCACCGCTTAGATTGGATTAATTTTTGTTGTTATCAATTTCCTTGCCAAAAAAACAAATGTGTTTCAGAATCTATTATGTTATTATTTTGGAGCTTATTTTCATGTCATTTTCTATCATTTGATCTCAATAAATAATATTGATGTAGTTGTCTCGAATTTAAAGTTGCAGATGATGTGGTTGTCTCGAATTCATTCCCAGCTGAAGGAGAGAAAACATACGACTCATTACTCAAATTTTAAACCTTGGTTCCCCAGCCAAGGCCATGAGTTGCAGTTGCAGGCAACTAAAGTCAACAATTTCACTATGATAGGAAACAATCATACGTAACCAACAGGTTAGATTTTTTAGTTATATACGTTTGGGCCGTCGCTCTAACTCGGCCTACTTCAGTTTCACTTATATATCTGATTATTCTCTTAGGAATTTTATGTGTTTCAGTGGCTGCTATCATATGATATTGTCTCATGTATTTTAGCAAGCAAGGAGCCAGTGAATAATTTCTTGCGATACTCTTTAATACTTCAACAGAATAATGATGCAATGAAGTAAATATAATATAGCTACCTTAAAATTAAGCATCAATTTTCCTAATATAGCAAACCAAAACCGAACTTTTCTGAGCTTTAGTGAAATATTTTGCTATGAAATATTTTTTGATAGACCTAAACCAAAACAAAAACAAGACGAACCGGTTTACTAATAAGCCATGTCTTGCACAGCAGTCTCAGCCATCTTCTCCAAATCTTCTTGTGTCAACAGAGTTTTCCTTCCCATTGTACCCGTCTTATCATACGGTTGAGCCATTTTCCTTAGAAACTATCAAAACAAAACCCCCCCAAAACAATTTCTTATTCCTAATGCCATTGTTCTTTGTTTCACTGTGAGTTTATCGAAAAGCAGTGAATTACATAGGTTTACCTCTCGAGCAATGTGAATAGCCATGTCTGTGCTTAGATTCAAGTGTGCATCCCGCAGATGTGAAAGTATCCAACCGGGTAGTTTGGACCGCTTATCATGACGGCTATATCTGCAAGATTAGACCAAACAAATGTGACATTATAAACCAAACATAAGTATATCTGTCTCTCTTCATGTCCTAAGAATTTCTTCTCATTCTTAAGGAACTGTGAAACAATCTTCTATTCTCAAGGTGATCCCACATACTTGCGCATACACTTAATATACTACTAGATAGAGTATAGAAAGAATCACATTTGGTAAATAGTAAATGACCCGACTCATGGACTCAGAGAGTAAATGACCCGGCTCAGAGAGAGAGAAACATTATGCAATGCATATACCTTTTGTCTGCAAATATCATCATCCCATAATCAGCCTTTGACCGGATTACTCGCCCTACACATTGAGCTGCTTGCCTCTGTATTAAAAGACAACAAAAGGAGTTATCAACGGTCACAAACAGGTAAAGAGTTGCAACAAAATATAATAAGATCATAAAGTAAGAATCTTACCAGTGCATCAAAAGTTAGGAAATCGCCTTCTTTTATCTGAAATGTATCACGCAGATACTCCAATCTTGCTAGTAATATCCTGAAATTTTTCCCGTTTCCATCTTATCATCTCTCACTAATCACGCACTATGAAAATATAAAACCAGAAAACCAGAAATTGAAAGGATAATCATTCATTTGAGTACTTACTTGCTTAACGTATACTGGAAAGGCACTCCGTACATTACAACCAGTCTTCCATAATGACGATCAAAATCGATACCTTCAGCAACTTTCCCCCTGCCGTTCAAATACAATATTTGATCACTTTCTTTCGAAATTTCTAAAAGAGAAGTAGAGAACTGAAACCTCTTTAAAATTTATTAATTAACCAAAAATAAGAGAGAATAGACATTCCAGTATTATAATACAGAATCAAAGAAGCAGAACCAAAAATTCCTTGCNCTTAATATACTACTAGATAGAGTATAGAAAGAATCACATTTGGTAAATAGTAAATGACCCGACTCATGGACTCAGAGAGTAAATGACCCGGCTCAGAGAGAGAGAAACATTATGCAATGCATATACCTTTTGTCTGCAAATATCATCATCCCATAATCAGCCTTTGACCGGATTACTCGCCCTACACATTGAGCTGCTTGCCTCTGTATTAAAAGACAACAAAAGGAGTTATCAACGGTCACAAACAGGTAAAGAGTTGCAACAAAATATAATATGATCATAAAGTAAGAATCTTACCAATGCATCAAAAGTTAGGAAATCGCCTTCTTTTATCTGAAATGTATCACGCAGATACTCCAATCTTGCTAGTAATATCCTGAAATTTTTCCCGTTTCCATCTTATCATCTCTCACTAATCACGCACTATGAAAATATAAAACCAGAAAACCAGAAATTGAAAGGATAATCATTCATTTGAGTACTTACTTGCTTAACGTATACTGGAAAGGCACTCCGTACATTACAACCAGTCTTCCATAATGACGATCAAAATCGATACCTTCAGCAACTTTCCCCCTGCCGTTCAAATACAATATTTGATCACTTTCTTTCGAAATTTCTAAAAGAGAAGTAGAGAACTGAAACCTCTTTAAAATTTATTAATTAACCAAAAATAAGAGAGAATAGACATTCCAGTATTATAATACAGAATCAAAGAAGCAGAACCAAAAATTCCTTGCTATGAATTCCAAACCATCTACCATTCACAAATAGAAATTTTACCTAGCCACGGAGAAGAAAACTGCACCTCTTCCGCAATCGCAAGCCCTGCGATAATTATCCAGTGCCAATGTTGTTTCTACAACATCTTGTGTTTCGATGAAAACAAGCTTCTGTTGCATTATTTCCTACAAACATTAAGAGCATTGGTAGTATTGGTATACACATATACATTAATGCTTGTCACAGACACAAATATTTTCAGATATCCAATTCATGCAGAACTGTGAAAAAAAAATACTGACATGGTTAAGTGAAGAAGAAGACCTTACCTTCAGAATTCCAGTTTCATTCCATGTAGCAATAATGCCATCCATGTATGAGTAACTAACAAAGAAGCAGACAACTCCATCAGGAACAATAGATACCATCTCTACCAAAAGCTTTCCGTAATTCCTCACAACACCAGGATCACTTCTCATGTCAAATTTGGTGCTAACAGGAAGCTGATCACTGAAAAAGAAAACAACCCATAATGTATATACATACAGTATAAGATTAAAAATAAGGTTAGTCTTTAGGTATTGTTTTATAAACAGCATACCTTCCCCGAGTTAGAACCATAGGGCAGATGCAGTCTCGTGTCATTGACATCTTAAAGCTTCGACTAACAACAGGAGTGAAACTAAGAAGACGGGGATAAAGATCAATTGGGCTCAAGGTGCCTGATGTAATTACGACTGATTGGAAACGATCAAACACTGGTTTGATCGCCAGAGACGCATCATGACAGCTCAACTAAAATACAAAAGAATATATGTTTCAGATACATTTATCAATTATTCAAACAGTAGCATTTACATCTGAGTCCTAATATCTTTGAAACCAAAGTGACAATACTCGAAAGAAAGTAGATAAACACCATGTTTACCTGCAATATAGGATCTGGAATATGAGGCATTCTCTCGTCATAAGGCTCAATTATGATGGAAAATCCCCGAGCATATGTCCCAACAAGAGTTGCAAAATCGCACACTGTCTGGATTGGCAAAAACTCATCTGTGTCTGTAATTTCAAGGGTTAGCATGAGAGACTGGAGCCGGTCATAACAGAACTTCAGTGTTTTCTGCTCAATTCCAGCCTGAGAATTCAGCGACGATACAAAGCTAACAGGGCTTTCTTTCTCTACGTTCTCAGTGTCCAGCCGTACCCCCAAGTACTGAAGTAATCGGCGTAAAACATGCACAAAATGCTCAGCCCGTCTGATATTCCCCGGGACAGCCTCCTTGAGAATATCATGGGGCAGTGCAGGGTTTGCAAGCCATTGATCACCTCCTGCAGAAAAAAAATTTATGTTGCGTCAAGTTCATAGAATTAGAAAATATGCCCAGTACTTTGTGTGTGTTTCAACCAAACCACACATCACCTTCCTGAACACATACTTACCAGATAAGTCCCCTCTCAGTGCTAAACCCTCAACCAGTCGGTTATATTCAGCTAGCAATCTTCCTGCATCATTAGCCTTGAACCTTCCTACCAGTTGGACAATTTTAATAATGTAATAAGAACTTAAAAATACGTATCAGCAAATAATCAGGTCACTTCCTGTATTAAACCAAGATAATTATGCACCCCAGGATTACTAAACAAGACATTCATGTGCTTAAGATGCCGACAAAAGCAGTATTATAAAAGCAGATCATTTTCTTATTAACATAACTTCCAAAAGAAAACCAACAAGCAGCAACTGGAGTTATCAATAAGAAAATTCAATTCACAAATGAAAAGACCCTATCACTATATTTATTGTTGTATTGAGAGCGGCACGTTAAAGAGAATTTAAGAGCATCTGCTATGTAGGAAAAAAGTTGGCGTACCTATCAATTTCGTGGTTTATCTTATTAAGATTTCGATTAGCTCCTTCAAGTGTGACCCTCCTCACACTGACGCTGAGTGCTTCAATACACACATTATCGATATTATGGGCCTCGTCAAACACTACAACTGACTCCTTTTGTAACTCCTTCGATATAATTCCAGCAACCTTAGGATCCAGTAAGTACTGGTAGCTATAAACAATAACGTTGGCGAACTGAACCATATGCCTCGCGAGAAAGTAAGGGCACCATCCACGATTCTTGCCAAACGCCCGTAAATCCTAAAATCCAAACACATATATACCATTAGCCAAAATCAGCAAGTAACCTCGAAAGAGGTCGTCATAAAGCTAAAGCTTGATCAAGAAACAAAATGTGAAAAGCCTTAAAAAAACAATTTTAATTCTGACCTCTAAAGTATAAACACCAGGAGGTAACAGCGCATTTTCAGCAGCCTTTTCGTAGTTCTCAAAGTAATCACAGAGTTCTATATTTGGCTTCTCAGTAGACAAAGCCCTAACCCAACTAGCAGTCCGTTTCCTACACGCCGCATCAACAGAATCACGATTCTCCGCTGCTAAAACCTTTGTATTAACGCAAAGATTCTTCCGAGAGGAAAGACCAATGGCGAGAATCTTAGCCTGGGTGCCGAGATGGAGTACTTGGTAGTCATGGAGTACCTTAAGCTCAGCTAACGTCTTCTCCATCTCGTGGACAGTACGAGTGCAGTAAACAAGCTTGATCGGAGAATCAGGACGAGAGAGTCGATAACTGGTGATAAGGGAGAGAAGGGCAATGGTTTTACCAGTTCCGGTAGGCATCTCGAGAAGACAATGTCCTTTGGCGTCTAGGGTTCGCTTCAATTCAACCATGTATTCGTATTGTTCTGGGTATATGTTGTCATAAGGGAAGTAGACAGTTACGTCTTCGATCTTGAAGATCATCTTCCTCTTCCTCCTCGTTTAAGACCTAGAAATCGGAATTGGTAGACGAAAGAATTTAGAACTTACGAAACCCTAAAAACTCGAATTCACTTCAGCGAAAACAAGCGATTTGAGTTGGAGTGTACAAACCTAAACAACGAAAAACTGAAATCAATCGAAGAAAAAATAGCGAGAGAAAGCTTACTGGTGGTTAGGTAATGTAAGCTTCGGTGTTTGTTAACGACTGACTCAAACTCAAGAGAGAAAGCTTCGGTAAAACAAAAGAAGGAATTGCGCCGGTGTTCGCCGTAGTAACCAGGGGAGGAGAAGGCAGAAGTAGAAGATCCTCTTTTATAAAACTTAAGTTTTGTTCTTTTTTCATTCTAACCCCTGTTTATTTATGTTTTATACGTTTGACCCCCTAACTTTATAGATATTAAATTTCTCGACAAAATAGATTTTTTAAACAGATTTGTCCAAAAAGGAAAAAATTATATCTGACTGACCCCTTTAATCCTAGTTGATTTTTCCATAAAGATGCAAGGAAAGCAGTGTTTACACACAATAAGCATCTCTTTTCTCTTAAGGTGATAATAAACACACAAAAAAGTACATGTTGTATTCTCTCACAATTGGAATTGATAGAAAAATCCTGATTTGTATCTAAAGTCTGCTACTGGGTTGGGTTTAGTTACAACAATAGAGACTAGAGAGTTACAAACTCTCACGTCTTATTCTTCCACTGGTTGATGGAAAGCTAAGCCCTTTATCACATGTCGACATTGAAACCTGCAATGACACAGAGGGGAATTATCAAAAGATCCGGTCAAGAACTTATATTGTGTGTAAACTAAAGAAATGTGAATATAAGAGAACTACCATATCAAATCACTTGTGCTAGAGTTGAGGGAAGAGTTTGTGGCACTTTCTTGATGTCTGCACTTGAATCTCAACTTTGAAGGCACAAACTGCAATAACAAAGGAGATCGTTTGCAGGTGATACTGAAATTGAAAGCTTCTACATGGATGTGTGAATAGAATTAGCAGAAGTTTATACCTTTCTGTTGTATCTGAAGTCTCGTTTAGGAAGGAAATGTTGGGGAATATTCAAAGTAGGCGGAGCATGAACCAATATGAAGAGCCTCATTGGACCTGTAATTCAGAAGAAAGGGGAAAAATCAATTAAAGTTTACACCATAAGTCACCTGCCAGTTTATGCAGTGGCACAAAATGCAGATTAAGCAAAAGTTACCTGGGTAAGAAGTTGATCCAGCACCCGTCGATATCAGTGCTCGGATAGTCTATATAGCCAAAAAAGAATGATGGGATCAACATTTCTTACTTCAGAATGAACAAATCCCAAGCAACATGAACATAGGTAGGAAATAACCTTTTTTGAAAGTGCCTCTGCAGCTTTAGATTTAGCAAAGTCACCTTCGTATCCCATAACATAGTCACTGTGTTGTGTGAATAACAACTCATAAGCTTTTTGAGGCCGTAATGGACTACCACCAAGAATCAACACAACTTTCTGAATGCCAGGAGTTTCACGGATCATTAACTGCAGGGCACTTCGGAGACTAGAGATGGTTTTCATCAGTTTCTCCAGTTTCTTAATTTCGTTCTTCACCTCCCTCTTTCTACTCACCAGTTTTCTTCTAACCAGTGGTTTCACTTCAGGTTGTGTAAGATTCGCCTCCTACAACCTAAGGTTCTTAGAATGTGAAAAAGACCCTAACCGTAGAGTGAAAATTGCTTAAGTAGAACTAACATACCAAATCCATAAATTCTGTCTGCAATCCATCAAACTCAAGACTCATATCTTGTAATACCCTGCACAGATGTAACCAAAAGGCGAACTGGTAAAAGAGATAATGTTGCCAAGACCAAAAGCTGCAAAATTGTCTCTAGTTTTGGTATTCAGTAAACGCTAATCCACAACAAAATAACAATCATAGTGGATGATACTTAGTTCTAGAATCAAGTAGAATTAATGTGCACAACTCATCAAAATCTGAGCGTTTAATAAGAGCTTCTGGAGTAATAACAACATATATTCACAAAGATTTAGCCAGAGTTCGAATTTAGCATTAACAAAATTGCCTCGAAGCATTTCAATTTCTGGTAACACAATCTTAATCTCTCTAAACTAACACTAATCCATGAAATTCATAAACAAAAATCTTCTGCTCTTCTCACAATCTCAGGAATTCGAACGCAATAGACAAACTAATCCGCGAAGAGATTGAAGAACAGACAAAGAAGCCACCAGATCGAACATGAAATCAGAATAAATCGAAGCATAGAGATATGAAAAGTAGGAATAGATAACATACGAAGGGATCTGCTGGTGCATATAGAGGACGAAACCGACTATGTCATTGATAATATGGAAGACGCCGGAGCCGCCTAGCGAAGAAGCGGTTGTCGCGATATCTACATCGTAATTCTCCTCTGTAGTTCCTTCTCCTTCGGGCATCTCCATCGTCAATCGAAAGCTCTGAGAAATTGAAAAACCTGAGTGTTTCAGTTACTGTAGAAATTTGAAACAAACAAACAAAAGAGTCAGTAGGCGGGGGAGAGAAGAAGAAGAGGAAAGAGGGGATTGGGAAAAAAGAAGAAGATGTAAATGACAAACAAAACCCTAGAGAGAATCAGAATAACAAATCAACCCCTACACTTTTCAAATTTAACCTTGTTGTATGTATTGGGCCGCTACCAAATATCGCTTCACGTTATATGGCAATCATTATTAGGCCCATCTTCGGCCTATCCTTTGGTCTCGAGCTTTACACATCAACAAGATAACTTAAAACTTATTAATTTAATCAACATAATATTTTGTAGCTTAAAATTTTTCTGATTAAGTCATTTTTAATGTTCTACTGGATTTTTAAAAATTTATTGTGTAAAGTCCAGTTAGAGTTAAAGTTCCCCAAAGTTTGATAAATATAAACATGTTAGTTTTATTGACTAACTTGCTATCGAATAAGCGAATGTAATAAGTTCATGACCACGTTATCTACGACTAGTACGTATAGTATTATTTTGGTCATGTTAACATCGACTTGAGAGTAATTACAAAATAATATCACTTTATGAAATAAAAACCCTACTGTATAATTATGTTTCGGATATTGGGATCCACTAAAATTAGTTTATGCCATTAAGGAGACATAACTAAAACTGTGAAAACATCTTGTTGCGCACACAATAACGAACTTCATCATATATATTAGTCGAGACATTATATCGTAGCAAAATTATAATGTATGCACATATTAACCATGCATTATGAAATTATTGTCGTAATGACTTTATTTTCGTTGCCATAATTTATATAGTGACTAGCTACCATTATATAATTGGTGATTCTTTTTGGTTAAAGAGATGAAGTTAATTATATATAACCAAACAAATTAAAGAAGGAACTCAAAAATAGAAAGAGCGGGTAAAAGGAAGAAAAAAAAATGGTTGGTTGATTGTTTTAAAAAGAATGATTGAAAAGATCACAGAAATGGGTGCCGCAGGGAGATAGTGGTCAAGAAAAAGCATCAAGTGGCGCATAGAACCACAGAAAGAAATAGAGCTCCCTCTCTCTCTCTCTCTCTCTCTCGATATTCGTTTGCAGTTGCAGAGGGACAAAATACTCTTTAATACTATATACTTTACACACTTTTGGGGCTTTGGATTGGACTTTTACTCATATGTTGTCTATTTCTCATTGGTGAATACTTTGCAAAATTTGTATATATATGTACGGATACTCTGTGACTAATTTTCTTCGTCCATGTCGGAGAATATATTCAGAAGAAAAAAAAAAAATACAACAGTTTCTTGTGAAATTTTATAACCGTGAATTATAACCATCTACAGAAATAAAAATTCGTAAACATATATATATATACATTAGTTAATATAACTCCATAGTTTTGGATATTGACTTTAGTGTATATATAAAGATTGATATGTGGTTTTGGATGGAATTCTAAATTAGTTTTTAAAATGTATAGGAGCGAGCTAGCTAATTATAATATAAATACTAAAAACATTTCAAGTGGCCAACCGTAACTAAACTCGAAACGAAAGGAATTGAAACCATTAAACTAGCTAGCTAGCATGAACTAATGATGTAGAATTATCCATATGATAAAATGGAAACTAAACTACTACTGCAATAACATTTCAGCTTATTACGAAATGACGGAAAACTAGAAAACAAAAGATTCATCATATGTATATAATACTATATATATATATATATATGTTGGTGAAACAACAATATGCATATCGGTTTCGAGTTGATGCACTCATGCACGCATTAACGTATACTTTCAACGTCTACATGATGATACCTACCGGTTCTATATAATTAGTGTATCAGCAATAACTAATATGTCCATGAGCTAGACCACGTACGTAGTACAGGTGAAACAATACCGTTTGAAATATATATAATGATTAAAAAGTAAATTTATATATAAATGAGGTCATGCAACCTTGGTAGGATATGATAACGCAAATAGAAAGTTAGGGGAAAGAAAGTAAGAGAGCCTCTTGGCAATTCGTACAAGGAAAATCCAGAAACAGAATCAGTACATGAGTCATGAGATGAGATGAGAGAGAGAGAGCACCAAAAAGCAAAATTAAAGAGACAAATAAAAATTTTGGTGGGAATAAAAAAGGAGATAGAGCAGATTTTGCCATGTGATGGTCATGTGGGCGTGTGGGAACAATCTCTCATAATGTTCATGTGGCCGTTGTACGTACCACATATGATTTTCGAACGTAAAATATTTATGTAACCATTTACTAATTAACACTTCGTTTCATTTCATTACTTCAATTTTGTATACTTCTTCTTGTTATCAGAAATACATGCTTGCCTTTCCTATATAATAATTTGTAACATTTCATTTTCATTAAATCACCACATATTGACATACTGTATAATGCGGTTTTAAAACTCTTAAGAGAGGGTTTTGTTCTTTCTTTCTTTCCCTGTTGTTCTCTTTTTTTGTTTGTTTGGAAACTTTAATCTCTAGCTATATCTTGTTTTGGAAAGAAATGAACCGCTCAGAAAATTACAACTACGAAATTTTATTTGATTTGTTATTACCAATCGGAAATGTATGCAATGCAAATGAACGTGAGTGGAAAACGGGGAAAAAGTTGCGTTTGGGAAAATCATTCTAGGAAGCTTCCTAGCTAAAGGACGTTTCGGGAGTGTTTTTTTTGTTTCTTCCTTCACGTACAAAATAAAGAGAACTAGCTAGTACAGTATTCAGTTTTTTTTTTTTTCTTTTTATTATGATTATTCAAAGATCGATATGACAACAATATATAACAATAATATATAATTCCTATTTAACATTACATTAAACAGAAATAGAAAACACTCCACATTCCCCTCGAGAAATCATACTAAAAATTAGAAAAAGACAAGAATATAACTTATAAGTTATAACTACTATATTATAATATATAACTAACATAAAACCCACATTTAAACGATTTTAATTCGAGTTAAGTCTTAAGTGGCGACCCAAAACTGCTGCTGCTTCCAAGTAAGCATTGGTTTAGGCTCACGACCATTCTCCTCCTTGCATCTGCTGCTTAATCTGCTAAACTTCTTGTTTCCATTTTGACCCTCCAAGTTCTCACTGCAGTTCTCCTCCTCATCGACGCCCTCCTCTGTTTCTTCGTCTTGCTCTTTTTCTTCTGCATGGTTGTGCCTAAGTAGAGAATTGCCTTCTGATGATAAGCAGAGACGAAGCCTTCCTTCACCACGTTCTGCTACAAAGCAACGAGGAGGAGACGGAACCCTACTTGCTTGAACCACAAGTCGACCATCTTCTCCCAACCATCTCACCATACGATTATACTTCGAATCTTCAACGAACTTTATCGGCGGCGGGAAGCTGTTGTTGCGACTCATCGTTGATTTCCTGGCCTGCAAGTTAGTGTCTTCATGCTCTCGGCGTCTCGGCTGAGGAGAAGGAACCCTAGGAATGGTGGTTGCTTCCAACGCAAGTAATGACAACTCGTCACCACTCTCGCTTCCTGTTTCGGTCCCAAGGCTCTCAGTGCACATCTCTAAGCTCTTCTCATTCAGTTTAGAAACAGAGCGTTTCTCGATGGGGTGAACATATGCTTTATCCTCTTTGTTTTGGACAATGGCAGTTATATCGGACATAGACTGAAGGAAACTCAACCCAACCATGTCATCTTTTTTACAGAAACTTTCGTTTCTTTGGTTTTCCAGAACGGTAACTGACATTTTTCTTTGTTCTTGAAAAAAGCAAAGGATTTATGTGATTGTTATTGAGAGATCTTTCGGTTTTTCTCGTTAGTTTTTTTTTTTTTTTTTTCGTTTAACAATGGAAATCGGAGAGAAAGAGAGAGAGATAAAATGATTGGATGAGGTAATTAATTAAGAAAAGATGAATGAATGTGAAAGGGAAGAGGGAGGGGTGAACAAGTATTTATAGTGGCGAGTTCACTTGGCATTGGATTCTTTTAGTCTCTTTTTCCATGGAACTATACTAAAATCTTTGGAACAATTTTTACTTTTTAAAAAATTAATGAATATTGTATAGTTCTCTATATTAATTAATACAAACCATTAGACTTTGATCCACATATTCACCGTGCACAAATCTGTGTTCAATTTTTTTTATTTCTGTGGTCTACAATATATGTTTAACTTTTCAGCAGCCTAATCAAGTATAATACAACGTATTGATACAAATTAACCATTAAACTAGATATTTAAACTAATCAACTACTACATCTAATAAATGGAAAGGAAAAAAAAATCATTGATTGATAAAATTCTATCACTTGTCAAATTCTACAAACAATTCTTTCATCATTTGAACGCCGCACCGGTATACTAGTACATTTTTAGTTTTGTATATTCTTTAATCTTTATGTTTTGTCTATACGGACATTATCGTATATCCATAAGTTCGTCGTATTAAATATTATGCAAACCTAAACACGCATATTCGGCCTATCAAGCGGTACGTAGCACAATGGAAAAAACGGGCTTTCATTTTTATATTTATTTAGGATGTAGGATTAAAATAAAGATTGCATCAATTTATTACCCGGTTTATTCTCACCACAATTGACAACGTTNTTTTTTTTTTTTTTTTTTTTTTTTTTTTTTTTTGTTTTAACTATTTGTTAAACTTTGATACCAACATAATTGATCTTTTCCGAATAAAAGTATAATCCTTTTACCATATTACAGCTTTAGTCTGTAGCAAATTTGTAAAGCAATAACTCAAAATTCTGCCAACTATTGTCTTTTGGCTGTAATTTTTTTAACCGATCGACCAAATTCTTAAAGTTACATTCTTTATTTTTTTTTATTTTTTTTGAACGAAAATTACATTCTTTATCTTAAGAACATAAAAAATCAGTAGTATTAAATAACCGGCCCGGACTGTTTTCTAACCGGTTAAATTCAGTAGAAGAAAAAAAAGAAACATGTAGTGAAAGTACCCTATTGAAGAGGCTCACCTAACCTATAGTCGCTTGAGATGTTTTTTATTTTTGGGTTTTTCCTCAAATTTTGTGGCTATAACTTGATCTAGTGAAATCAACTGTGTCTACAAGATTCACATAAACGGTAGTATTTGAAATTTGAACTGAACAATGAATCACATAAACGGTAGTATTTATGCGCGACTCACATACGGATCCGTTCAGACCAAATCTCGAATACAGGATAACAATATATCATCCGATCACACCGCCCGTACCCAACGCTCTATATATAATCCCAGTTATTCTTTTGCCTTCGAAAGTGACAATGAAAGACCAAAATGCCCTCACTGATGAATGTTTCCAAAAATTAATAATTGAAGGCAGAGAAATCACAAAGACAAAGAGTTCGAAGTCCACACTTTCCTGGGACCTAAGTTACACTACCAACTTGAAACTGTAAATGCAAACTAATATGAACCATAAACAATTACAATCAACATACCTATGTATATATACAAACAATTTCCCTTTTTGATGTGAGTATTAAACCGATTATAACCATATACTGTACGCGGCATTTTTATCGAGTACATGCTTCTATAGTTCTATTTCGAAATTGGTTAGAGTAAGCCAATAATCAAACAAAAGCAGTAGTAACAGACTTACCAATCAAAAGTAGAACAACGGCCCGAAATCAGTTTCATGTCCAAATCCTCGAGATTGTGTTTCTGATATTGCAGCACCACAAGATCATTATGACAGTTTCCTAACACTTCTTGGTACATTGTAACCAGATCCAAAATAAAGGAAGTACAACATGCGAAAACTGAGTTTTCTTCTTATGATTAATCTACACCTCAACTGTAATGAATGATTTTAAACCATGTATGGCCCTGTAGTAGAAAACTTATTGGGAAACGTGTTACGGAGCACGAATCAATGCTTGGGTTAGAGAGTGACTCCTCTCTAGTCGATAGGTTCTCAAAGAAGTAATAAATGTAGGGTCAGTCACAGGACATAGATAATAAGGATGTCTCATACTATTACTAACAGAGATGGTAAGTAAGTGATGTCTATTACAATAATCAGTTAATGGAACAGTACATTANTCATACTATTACTAACAGAGATGGTAAGTAAGTGATGTCTATTACAATATTCAGTTAATGGAACAGTAGATGAAAAAGCTACGGGTAGCAAAAGAAGTTTCCATTTCAAGTGAGGAAAACTTTTCAAATCTTCATGTGTTGTGAAAACAAAAGGTTTTTGGTACTGAAATGTCGACAAAGCCGAGTTAACAACGTGTGTAGTAACTTACAGGTAACTAAAGCTATAGGCAAGAATCTGTACCTTTGTTTTCTCTCTCTAGTGAGCCCTCCCTGATCATCCGAATCTTGCATTCGCCAATCGCTGTTTTTCCGTAGTGTTTTCCCCTTTTTTAGTTTTAGATTTGTGTAAACCAATCAGAAGAAGCAAAACCTTGAAACAAGAACCAAAAAAAAGGTGGGCTTTCTCTGAATCATCATTCCACTTCTGGTCCCCAATTTAAAAGGACAATCCAAGGCTAGATCCCTTCAAAATTTTCTTTTTGTTGTCCAAATTTCTGCAACTTTAATATTATTTAGCTAGTCTATTTTTCTTTAGCAACAAAGTAAGGTGTAATCTATTTCATGCTTACACAAAAACATGTCAACTGGGAATTTTCTCTTTCTTAACTTTTGACCATACATAATATTCTCTCTTTGTTTTTAACAAAATAAAAGGTTTGGTTATCAAGCATACATGTCACTAGATTAAAGCTGAGACTTTCATTAGAAAACGGCAAGGAACCTATGAACAAGCTTTTATATAATGCTAGTCTAACGTTAATTCTAAATAATTTGCAGTATCAAGCATTAACCAAGGTTTATTCTACCAATTCTGGAATTTAAAACTTTTTGAACCAATCCTTACCTAGATAAGAAATTTATGCGCTTTTATCTTTCTAAACCGTAGCTAGCATATGCTGAGAATTACTCTCCATGGAAACCTATACTACGAATCCTTTTTTCCATATTTAAGTCACTAAAGTCAAGAGATTAGTATATTAACAAGAAAGTTTAAACGCCCTATGCGGAGAATCGATTGCGAAATTTATTCGAGCTATTCACGAACTCCAGGAGAACATATATCCCAATGACATAAAAAATGAGTCAATTTATATACTAACCTGTGATGTGAAGTACATATGCAGTTTATAAATCGTACCGAAGAATATGTTCCCTCCCAACAAGTCTCCTGAGCTTCGAGTTCATCCAGTTATCTATATCACAATCAATCTGAAAAGAGAAGTAAAAAACATTATACCAGAGTTTCATGCCCATAATGCTATTGGTTGGTTCTTTCAAGAACCACTCTAATCTTTTGAAATTGGTATTCAATAAACTATCAGTGAGTCCATTTCAAGTTGGAACTGGCAGGTCTTATTCATTATGACAAAGTACATACACTTGTCCCCAGTGAACAATGTCAAGAAGGGGAAACCCGACATTGTGTTGGAACAGCTAAAGTCTCATCTCGTCTCGTAATACATGAAGGTTATCAATATCAACTTGTAGCAACTGTAATTTACTTCTAATATCTGATAGTTCTTTCTGAATTCCTAAAAGATGATCAAGTCTTAGCTGAGCTTCTTCTCGGTAAGGCTTGGCAACGATATTCACAAAGTTTACTAGATTATTCGTCGCATCTGAAAGATCCTTTTGCATAGCATCTTCTAGTTGTTGAGCCAATGCATCAGCCACTTTATTCACTTTACCAATTATAGCTTGTCTTCGATATGGGAAGTTTGCTACAGCCACATACCTGCAACATCGATTATGTTATACATACAGCCAGTATATCTTAAATTATAATATGCCTCTAATTGCAAAAAAAAAAAAAGTACGCTAGGGCGTGATATAAGAACGTGCGGATAATGAGACGATGGCAAAAAGGGGAAACTAGAGAAGGTGTTATTACCCTCCAGCGGAGCAAAGACCAAGTGCAAGAAGATCTTCCAGTGTGGTGGGTAGCACTGAGGTTAGAAGTGATGCAGATAGTCCCGCAGCTCCAAGCCCACCAACTGTCACAAAGAACTAGAAAAGGCAAGCAAAACTCTATTATGTCAAAAGTGTCACTCAGATTGATTTTTTGAATAAAGACAAAGTATCTGGGAAAAGACGGTACTGAAATAAACATCTCTGCCAGGACTTAGGTTCGGATTGAACAGATGGCACAACTAAACAATGATAAAGATCATGACACCATAATCGACCGTATTCAAGTTAGAAGAAAAGTATTTAACACTTGAAACTCACCACTTCTCGAATATCTTGTTCCAATCGTTTCGATGTGGTTCCGGCACTCAAATTCTGAATTGTTTTCAAGCTGATTTTATCAGTTTTCCGAAGCAAGTCATATGTGTCTATTCCCAATTGAGTTTTCGAATTGACATATGTTGGCCATTTCTTTTCAAATGATTTCAGGGACAGACTTCCTTCACGGGCAGTATTTGATTGTAGCCATTCAGCATATTTTCCAAGCAATTCCTGCACACCAGTAAATGTAAAAACAAATAAATGATTCCTCACATTCACATAATGTCCAAACAGGAAAAAGATAATGGTTACAAATAGAAGGCACTCTGAGTAGCCAGAATCAATTCCCTTAGGGTTAGAAACCAGCAACCAGGCATCAATCAGGTGTAAACAAGACGAGGTTAGACTATTTCATTTCTGCATGAATAGAGACCATATCTCAGACCTCCACAGTTAGGCAATACTCAAAGACTAAAGCATCAGACTTACTTTAGCATTTGAGAGTGCTGGAGCGAGTATTTCACCCTGAACTTTGGATGTAGCTGCCACTGAGGCCGAGTTTTCCCCTTTAAACACGTAAGAGATCGCAAGATCGAAACTTGATAGCCGCAGGGTATTTCCTATAAGATCAACAACTTGTAATCTGGCATTATCAATCTGCAATCAAATCCAGACGACAAAACACACACAAAAAAAGCCAAGTTAGAACATTCCAATTTCCTCCTACGTAATTCAACAAGATATATCTAATAGAATTTATACCAACGAGAGAGCCTGCCTTCTCCAAGAAATGCTCTCATATTCCATCTTAAGCGCGTATTCTTTAGTTTGATTGATAATCTTTTCTGCTGAAGCCAAGTCTTCCCTAGCAGCTAGGCAATCTTGCCTCACAAGAGATTCCACAGAAGAAAGGAGACGCTCAGCAATCACCATAGGTGTCTCCAATTTAAGCCTTATTCTCTCCATCCCGGTAGCAGTTGAGCTATCCAAGAAGCTATAAAGAAAATTTTCGAGTTCATTGAAGCTCTGGACTCTCCAACTAAAACCAGGATCTGAAACCTCAAGATCATCTCTGGCAACTAAAGAAGCTGTTGAAAGCTTCGCCTCGAGAGCAGACCGTGCGGACACCGGATACAATATCACATTTTCTGTATTAAGCAACTTCCGTGTATTCTCCTTAACAAATGAAATAGCCTCCTCAAGCTGCAGCAGTAAAATTAATCTTTAGTCAAGAAAATTCAGCGATTACAGAAACTATTAAGGGAAGGACATAAATCTTGTTTCTGATAAACCTCACGAGCATCACGGTAGATATCAGCTTTATTCAGAATAAACACAAATTTCTTTTTCCATTGCTGTGTGTACCGGAGAAACGCAACCTGACAAACACAAAGAGATGTAAATCAGCCTACAGTGCAATTACGACAGCACGAAGCTGTAGACGTAGAGATATAATTGACATGGGTATGATAACACTGAGAAGCTTGTTCCACTTTTGAGAACTTCTGCGGATATTTAAAATAAAAACCAAAAAACTATAAAATTAGTACTTTCATTAATGATCCAAATTAGTACATACAATTTGCTACAGACATAAAATCAGTTTTGCTGGACCCAATAACAATTTACTTCTCATGTGTCTTGTCCTAAGCTTACCACAATATGGACCATAAGGACATACTGGTTCCAGCAATAGCTATAACACCCATTACTTGAGAAAATATTTAGTCTAATTCAAATTTATAACAAGAAAACCTTGATATATGCACTGAACCTAGTGAAAACTTCCCTTCCCCTTCACAAGGTCTTGATGGTCTATACATGACTTTACTGATTACTTTTGTGAAAAAAAAAAACAGATTTAACCAGCTACTAAGGCAGATAGATATTAAGCAAAAGCAACAACAATAAACCTGCCAGGAAAAACAGTAACTTCTACCTCACTTTCAGTTAAAGGGCGGTCAGCAGAAAGAACGAAAACAAGCAGATCTGCCCGTGGAACAAATTCTTCTGTAAGACGTTGTTGCCTTTGAAGGATCACATTGGTCCCAGGTGTGTCAACGATATTTATCTGTTCAAAAGGAGAACAACCCCAGTCAATTCCTCCAAATAATTAAAAAAAAGTTCAGGGCTACGATGGTAGAAGTTCGAATGACTCACATCCTTAAGTATTGGTGCAGGAAGATAGCAGATGTATTGGCCATCTGGATGCATTTGGCAGCGTTGTTGCTCTTCGGATTCCAAGTCCGAGTAGCACAGAAAAGTGATCTCGTTGGTAGTGGGGGTTACCCCCTCTTTGAGGTATCTCTTCCCAAGAAGTGCATTGATAACCGTTGATTTTCCGGAGTTAAATTCCCCCTAGTACCACCAAATTTTGGATTCCAGTCAAATAACTTAGTTCCATAGAAAAACTATGTTGGCATAAAAGCTACTTGTCCCACTATAAACATTCTCCAAATTTAAAAACCCAATGCAGAATAATATAGGAGATTAGTTAGAATTCGATGGAAATCACATGCAATGCTTCAACAGAATTACACGATAATGTATTTACTCTTCTAACCACCAAATAGCTTGAACAGCATACTCACAAGTCACAAGTTACAAAAAGCGAGAAAACTATGTCCACGTCTCCACAAGCGGATGGTACAGTTAAGAAAAATGCAGTTCCCCTATAACCAAATCTAAGAGGAAATAGGAATAGTAGCATGGACAGTGAGAAAGACGGAGCCAAAATCAGAGGGGATTATGATGATAATTCATTTGAATAACTTATAGACAGCACAATATTGGGAAGCACAACAAGAAGAAGTGACTAGAAGCATGCCCATTGTTATCTAGTGCTGGCAAAAAGTGTGTAACTAAAGATGTTTCTAATGAATATAGAGCTAATACCAATGCAAATTCCTGGAACCACAATTGACGGAGTTGAGTGCAGAATTACCACTATAACCATTAAAAACGGCTCATCAATCCGGGAAACTGCATCAATTAGAAGGGAAACTTCCTCCATCTGTTAATGAAAAACAGTACCAAGAAGCAAATTAAACCAAATTATAACCGCAGAAAATTTAGTTTAGAACCATTTCAAGAAAACTGACTTCAACTACCAAATGTGTTAAATAAAAATCACCAGTGGAGCCGCCTTATGGATAATTTCAATCGTCTCTCTCAACGCTGATTTCTCCATTTCTATTACTTGCTTCTGTTTGTCCTCTAATTTTATGAAGCCAGCAGAATTCTTTTTCTCCAGCAGGTCAGTAGCCTCAACAAATGGTTTTTCGTTAAGGATGCTTTCATTCCCGTTCCGTGTTTCATAATTCACAACATAAGGTCCATCAAGACACTGGCGAAGAGCTACATCCCTAGAAGAACGCAGATCTTTCAACGATATAACAAAACCAGAAGCGCCTGATTTCAGCAACTGCAATTCTTCTTTAGCTTCTTCTCCTTTGCTTCTGCAAGTCACAAAAATGGGTATTTTCACGCTCTTCAACAAAGATTCCGCCAATAAACCCACTTGTTCATCTTCACCAGATCCAAGTATAAGGAAATCAGCACCCTCAGAGCTAGAGGCACTTAGAGCAGAATCAACATCCTTCACAATCCTAGCTACCAAAGGAAGAACTACCGAGTCGGGATTGGATCCCATCAATGTGTTTCTTGCCACAATGGCCGGAAGACCTGTACATAGCATTTGGAGACATCTCAAACCACCAAATGCGGACTCTCACCATGAAAATAGTAATGAACAAATCCTACTAGGGAGCTGTATCGAATGAAGTTGCAGAAATTAAATTTACCTTCGTCGGAGAGAGCAACACCAGTAGCACCAACGGCGGAGGCGATATCAACACGTTCGGCGATCAAGAGGTAAGCACGACCCTTAACAAGTGATTTCAGCAAACAAGCCGCCTCGTAGAGCTTACCGGCGGTAGCTCCACCATCAATCACAACGATTTGAACCGATTTAGCTAACGCTCGGTCGACCAAATCGAGAGTCTCTTCACGATTCCCGCTCATAACCTCATCCGCGTCTAGTCGGAGAAGTAGACCAGGAACGGCGAGTTCGGGACGCTTGTAACCACCAGGATAAAGAGTTCGCGGCCTAGAAGAAGAAGTCTGATCGGCGGATTCATGCGAAACGTTTCTGATCGAGAGAGAAGATAGACGCCTATGACGTGAAGGAGAAAAGGACGATGACGACGCTAATCGGCAGCACCGGCTAGGAAACGGTGGTGTTGTGGCGGAGATAAGAAACGGTGACGTCACACATTGCCAATGAGAGATTAGAGTTCTCATTGAAGAGAGAGAGAGAGAGAGAGAGAGAGAGAGAGAGACTGAGATTTCTTCTTCTGTGTTTCTGATTAGTTTTCTTATCTCTTAAATATCTGCTTGGCCCATCGCAAGCTAATGATGCTATAAACACAGTCGGCGCGATTAATTAATTTTCAAACCATATGTTTTATCAATTTAATTAAAGTTTGATCAAAGTAATTATAAATTTGTGTGGAAGAAATGGAAAAAATAATAATTCAGATAGGAAACCACACAATTGTCACATACAATCATCATCTAAAGGATCTTGGAATATTTTTGATGCAAATAAAAAGAACATTCAGTGTTTTAACAGTCTGGTCAAGTGAGGGTCTTAATCATACTCTAGTTCATCGGGTGTGATAGGTCTCTTGAGAGGAATCACAGACTTTTTCTCTACATCTCTTGATAATGCCTTCCTCATATCTGTTTTTATTGAGACCAAACGATTTAAACTTAAACAAGATAAATTTTGAAGGGCGAATCACTGATAAAAAAAGAAGTGGATCAAAGCCTCACCTAATCCATCTTCCTCTCCTGAATAATAGCGTAATACCCGCCTATAGATTATGTAGCCAAGCTGCCAAAAAAAGAAAGAGAAACGGGTAGTTTCATTACAAAATGGCCATTAACGAAGAAGTTTATGAAGGAGGTTTGACAATAATAAATTGAAATATGTAAACTGTGTGTATGTCCCATTGGGAAAGTTATAAACTTCTTCTTTTCTTCCAATGTCATCAAGATCATGAGGCTTCTAAGCTTCTAAGAAATTTTATAGTCCTAATATATTACCTTTTCATACATCTTGATGGCTGGCGTGTTGGAAGCTCTTACGAAAAGATCCACAAAGTAGGCTTTATCACTGCAATCAACAGCCAGGGGAACAATAATCATTAAGGAGCCCAGAAAATACCAGAGAAGAGAACACTAAAACTGAAGATGCTTTGTGTTTGTTAAGTCTTACATCTTATCACTGATATCTTCCAGAAGGTTCATCAGTTTCTTTGCGAGTTGCTGCCTGCGATATTCTGGAGAGACAGTGACGGCTGTCACATGACCATGCCAGGATTCACCTTGTCCTTCAACTTTACCCATAACTGAAACCATATAGAACATTAGACACATGCATTTAAAATGATATTCATAAGACGAAGTTTTAGTCTCTCATACAGCTATAGTTCCTCAATTTTTGTATAAGAGGGATAAATTAAGAACAACTAAATAAGCCACTTACGTGGATTCTCAAGAATATCAACCACAACATTTCAACTATACAAAAGCATATTTTCAGTCATACTGCTTAATTTTCAAATATCCAAAGGTTTAGTTATACTCTCAGTCCTTTCAATGGATTTCACTATACTTCCAAGGTCCCTTTCCAAACTATACCACAGAAAGGGACGAAGAAGGTTTAAATTCGTGAAATCCCTCTCCCTAATTAAATTTTGATGTTCCAAACAAAGCCAAACGGCTTGAACCAGTCAAGTAACAGGGCACCACAAGAACAGAACTTCAAAGATTAAGAACAATATTGAAGAATACATTGTACCAGTAAGGAATAGCATACCTAGACCTACAAACATTGAGAAACAGAAAAAGTTGAACCTTGATATAAGATTCTATGGACATTTAGAAGCCATGCTTCCTTCGACTCTTCTACCCCACATCAAGATTTCTAAAACCACGAATTACAGATGTAGAGCATATTAAAGCATCCCTTTTCCACAAAACAACTGAGATAGCTTAGAATTTTGTTTAAAGCCTAAGGAACAACAAGAAGAGTTTACAACTCCGCATGTTAATCAGTTTCAAACAAAGTCACTCTTCCTGGTTTTAACAACATTCCAGCTATACCCATATGATAACCAAGAATTATCAATAGTGGCTCTTCCACTAACACATTATCATCCAAGTTTAAACCTAAAAGTAAACATAATCTCCACGAAATTTCACAACAACTGTTCCTAAACAAACGCATAGAAGAAGAGAAAAGATTATCTTACTGTAACCCATGACACGATTGCCAGGACCTTCGGCAACATGAAAATAGTCAGGCCATCTCGCTAAGTAGGTCATGTAGAAGGACATATTGAACTGTTTCATAAAACAAAAATCAGTGGGATAGCAATAATAATCAGACAGAACCAGAAATTACGAATAAGAAACAGGGAGAGATTTACTGTTTCAGTGAGGTGGTCTAGATTCACAGAAGTGAATCGGAGAAGGTCGTTGCAGCTGAATCTACGTATCGTTGTCATCTCTTCTTTCTCTCTCTCTCAAATCCCTTCGAGCTTCGTCTGATTGATTTTTTTTTCTTGAAGAACGAAAGACGAAACAACAAAGCTATTTATATGGGCCAATTAGAAATCTAATAAAGCCCATTTATATTTGGGCCTAGGACACTGATGACGTCATCATGTATATGTTTTTTTTACATATTAATAATATAGGCAAAATTCATTACCTCCCGTCGTCGCGACCATCTTCGATAAAATCAAATCGTCTCGGCGGCGATTGAAGAAGAAACCTTGTGATGGATCTGCTCAAGGAAGAGATTCTGAAGAAACGTAAGAAGCTAGATGAGGAATCTGGTGGCAAGAAGTTCTTCAAAAGATCTGAGATCGAGCAGAAGAAAATCCAGAAGCTTCGAGAGGAAGAACGACGCGAGAACGAGATTAAAGCTCAGCGGAGAGCCGCCGGTGGAGATGGTAAACTATCCGGTGCTTCATCTGCTTCTGGTTCTTCTAACGCTACTGCATCTGCGTCTTCCTTATCAGACGCTGCTGCTGCTGCTAACGCCGACTCCAAATCCCTAACCGACGAGCGAAACATCGAAAACCTAATTCTCCCGAGACAGGAAGTGATTCGTCGTTTGAGATTCCTCAAGCAGCCGATGACTCTCTTCGGAGAAGATGATCAAGCGCGTCTCGATCGACTCAACTACGTGTTGAAGGAAGGGTTGTTCGAGGTTGATAGCGATATGAACGAAGGGCAGACGAATGATTTCTTGCGTGACATCGCAGAGCTTAAGAAGAGGCAGAAGAGTGGTATCATGGGAGGTAGGAAGAGGAAGAGTAGAGATGAGAGAGGTAGAGATCAAGGTGACAGAGGTGAAACGAGGGAAGATGATCTTAGTGGTGGTGAATCGAGTGATGTTGATGCTGATAAGGATATGGAGCGTTTGAAAGCCAACTTTGAGGATCTGTGCGATGAGGATAAGATCCTTGTGTTTTACAAGAAGCTGTTGATTGAATGGAAACAGGAGCTTGATGCCATGGAGAACACTGAGCGGAGAACTGCCACAGGGAAAAAGATGGTAGCCACTTTTAAGCAGTGTGCTAGGTATCTTACTCCTCTCTTCAACTTATGCAGGAAGAAGGTAAAAGATTCTTGCTTTTTCCCATTGTTGTTTACGTCTTAATCATTTTGCTTGACTTGCTGTCTAAACTGGTAAGGAAATTGTTAGGGAAGTTCTCTCTGTTTAGAAGTCAACTATCTCAGTTATAAACTTACAGAACTATCTTGATCAAACTTAGTTTTGGTAGGAAGATAAATGCACAACGACTAGGTTCCATTAGTTTGGGTACTTTTTATTTCAGATGTTGTGACAAGAAGGAGTTTTCAATATTCTATTGCTAGGTAGACATTTAGAACATGGAATAGCAAGTAGGAATCTGTTTCTTTAGTAACTCTATATGCAGCTTGAATTCGCCATCTGATATCTTCATTTAGGTGAAGAGAAATAGGCTTGAATGTTGGGTGCAAAATATGTTTCTCTCTTTCTGTGTTATAGTGTTGATAATATATACTTCTACTTATGAGGTCTCCTGAACTCGATCATGCTAATTATGGTCTTAAAAATGCAGGGTTTACCAGGTGACATTCGTCAAGCTTTAATGGTGATGGTTAACCACTGCATAAAGCGAGACTATCTCGCTGCAATGGACCACTACATCAAACTAGCTATCGGGAACGCGCCATGGCCCATTGGAGTGACTATGGTTGGTATTCATGAACGTTCAGCTCGAGAGAAGATTTTCACCAACAGTGTTGCTCACATCATGAATGATGAAACCACTCGCAAGTATCTTCAGTCAGTTAAAAGACTGATGACTTTCTGTCAAAGACGTTACCCAACGATGCCTTCTAAAGCCGTTGAGTTCAATAGCTTAGCCAACGGAAGCGACTTACAATCCTTACTCGCCGAAGAGAGATTCTTTGGTGGTGATCGTGAACGAGTCTCGGAGGAGAGACTCCGCCTTATGCCTTCTCAGAGCGAAAGCTAGTGTAGAAACTAGGTTTCTACAATGAATTTGTTTAATGGGGGAAACAAATTCAAAGAAGTTATCTCTCAAGAAATTGGATCTAAGCTCGAAATCAAAAGAGGAATTGGAGTTTTTATCTTTAAGAACAAAGAAAGAATTAGATTATTGTATTAGTTGCTGGATATCTACAATGATGGAGTTTCCTCCCCTTTTATACTTTTCTAGGATTACAACATAATATTCACTTTCCTTCCGAACAGACCTAATATAGCTATTAAAAAAACTCTAACCGGATTTTCAGTTAAGCAATTAAATTATTTTTCTAGTTTAGATCGGTATGATGGGAGTGCTAAGTCCCGCACCAACAGCTAGTGTGGGAGTGTTTTCTGCTTTGTTGTGTTTTGTTTTGTCAAAACATTGACTCTGTATTATCTCGTCTATTGTATTAAGTTAAAACGTTGACCTGATTCTAGTCTTACGTGGCATGTAGGAAACATATCAAAACTCACATAACGACATCGGTTAAAGATCTAGGAAGGGTAAGAGGAGAGTCGAATCTTGGAACCTTATTGGTCCAAATGATATGATCACCTTATCCAAAAATGTTCGATTCTCATCAACTCTCTCGTTGTCAGATTCTATTAAGCCATTTCATCTCGATTCATTAACTTCACAAAGAAAGAGAACGGAAAAAAAAATTATTATGGCAACTCAAGCCGCCGGAATCTTCAGCCCCACCATAAAAGCCACTGCTTCCGTCGTCAAGAAACTCCACCTCTTCTCAACGAGCCACCGTCCCAAGTCTCTCTCTTTCACCAAAACCGCCACCCGCGCCGAGAAAACAGATTCCTCCTCTGCTGCCCCGGCCGCTGCCGTGAAAGAAGAAGCTCCGGTTGGATTCACACCCCCGCAGCTAGATCCAAACACACCATCACCAATCTTCGCCGGAAGCACAGGAGGTCTCCTCCGTAAAGCACAAGTAGAAGAATTCTACGTCATCACATGGAACTCGCCGAAAGAACAAATCTTTGAGATGCCAACAGGGGGAGCTGCGATTATGAGAGAAAGACCGAATCTGTTGAAACTAGCGAGAAAAGAACAGTGTCTAGCTTTAGGTACGAGGTTGAGGTCAAAGTACAAGATCAAGTACCAGTTTTACAGAGTGTTCCCCAACGGGGAGGTTCAGTATCTTCACCCGAAAGATGGAGTTTATCCAGAGAAAGCGAATCCAGGAAGAGAAGGTGTTGGACAAAACATGAGATCCATCGGTAAAAATGTTAGTCCCATTGAGGTAAAATTCACTGGGAAACAATCTTATGATTTGTAAGATTTTTATTCGCATTAAATGCTAGACTAATAACAACCTTTGAACTTTTAGTCAACCGTTTTTCTTTGTTCAACCTCAACTCACAACAAAGATACCTATCGAGTGATACATATTTCATCGTAGGTGAACTTCTCTAATCATTAAAGATCCGTTACAGGTGGGACGACCATTTTAAAATCATCGGGTTTACAAATGGTCTAACCATTTTAAAATCACCAAGTAAAAATTCTTGCAACCAAGAGTAGAGAGTTTCTATAAGCATTATAAATGAGCCACTTGATAGATAAAACATCTCTTTGATTCCTTCATGTACAACTTCATAGTCTTCATTAGTGACCCAAGAGATACCAAAGGAAGCGAAACTGAGTTAGAGGTGTTGATTAAGCCTTGCCCCCGCCGACATGGAATCCGCCACACCACCAGGAGTTGTCTTCATCTCTGAACTGCTTCTAAGTTCCGCTCCAACCACCGCCTCAGCATCTTCACTTGTCACCACCTTGTCTCCTGGAAGCCTCTCCGCGGCATCCTACACAACCAAACAAATCCCAATGCACCAATTTAGACTTTTACAATGAAATCCAACAATTTCTCCCCTATAAGTCATGCTTTTTTATATATGAAATAGAGTAAAACTTCAAAAATGTAATATTAAATGTGATCATTAATTACTGTGAGAATGTCTTCTATCGTCACTTTGTCTTCCTCCGACACCGTCTGTTCGTTAGAAGCAGCAGCCGCCTGAGCCGCTGCGGCAAGACCACCGGGCCGAGTCTTAAACTCACCTGTGGCTCTAGTTTCAGCCGCTTGTATCGCAGCTGCGTCTTTACGGCCGACAGGCTTATCACCAAGCGACAAAGCCGTAGCCTCCAAAGCCTCCCCGATCGTAACTGTGTCTACGGATCGCATCTTCGCAACCGTTGGATCGGGTTGAGGGAAACCAACGCCTTGCTTTCTCGCCACGTCATCTCCGGAGACGTTGAAAACGTCGCCGTATTGATCATGTGGCCGTGTGTTTTCCTCATCTCTTGGCCTTTGAGGAGAATGCTGATGCTGTGCCATTGCTTTGTTATTGTGTTTTTTTCAATTCGAGGCTTCCTCTTCGGATCTTTAGTTTCGTTCTTGGATCTTGAAAGTAAACGAATCATATATTTAGTTAGATGTCTACTTAACACGTGGATGTTAACTTCACACATGTCTTGCCGCATGTTGATGACATGGATCAACCTTTTTGAATTTTTAAGTAATACTTAATACATACTGTATATGGTGATATATGGATTTCATTTCGTGGCATATGGTGATAAGCTGTTTATAACTGTGAAAAAAAAAAAGTAGACAACAGTTTTGTAATAGTAACATAGAAATTATAACGGTTACATAATGATCAAAGATACATCGAGAGAGTCAGAAAGACAGAAAAATAAGAAAGAAAAAAATACAAATTTGGCAAAATGCAATTATTGTGTGGTTTTCTTATCGTTTCTGGTTCTTTTTCTGAACTCTCTCTTCTCGTCAGAGTATTGCTTCTTCATCAAAAGGCTGGACATTGCTGCTCTCACAGCTTCTGCCGCAGCACTCATTACACTCTCTTCTATTGGAACTTTACCTTGCAATTGCTCCAACAGTTTGGTCCCTCCTGGAATATGCTCGTCTCCAAGGATTGAAGATGATTCGGTCTCAATGCACGAGATGACCTGAACCCTTGAAAAACCAGGATGGTTCGAACCAGGGAGGTTTGAGGCTCCTGATACCATCCATAGTAATCTTGTAGACGCACTTACAGAGATACTTGTGGGAATGAAACTTTCTCCAGGTATTTTAATCACCTAAGAGAATAATATACCCGGTTAAATTATAGTTTTTGCTGATTTTACTGGATTTGCTAACAAGAGTGATACCTTTGTGATAGAGAGAGTATGTGCTGCCATATCACAGCTTAACAAAAAAATTCCTTGAAAACTGCATTTGAGATTAAAAATGGCGATCAAACATCTGATTTAAAAAGAAACGGTATGTGGGCTAAAGTATTGGACTTGCCTTTGAATTGTTACTGCTGCAAGAGAAGAATTTGGGATAGTGCATATGTCAGTAACTGTGACTTGGGTTGGCGGCTCACTTTCATTGGACTCTACATGTCCTGCCTTTAATACGCACAAACAGAAATCAATTATTCTGATGAATATCCAGAAGATACATAACCAGATAAAGAAAGATCAATTAGCGAATGAGGATAGAAATTTATACCACTGTAGTAACTTCACATGTGTCAAGAAGAGACCCAGATGTAATATCCCACAGTCGAACCTGAAAGTAACAACATTAGAAAGGGAGTCAAGCTTCACTCACTGGTCGTAAGAAATGGAGAGGGAGACTTTAAGATCACTTACAGTTGAATCTCCACTTCCAGACATGAGGTATCCCTGAGTAACCTCTGGAGTGCTGACAAATGCTGTGCAGGTGATGAACCTTTCGAGAATTGAAGACAGTGTTAAAGTTGTTGTTGAGTAATCAGTACTGGGTTACATTCTTTTCTTTTGCAAACAACAATGAAACTATTAATGCTCACTTACTCTGTATGTCCAAGACAAAAACTCTGAATTTCATGTGCCCCTTCTAAAGGCTTCTTGGGGAAAACAGTCACCTGTGATGGAAACCATAATCACGATAAGACCAATCCAAACAAGAAAGGCGTGAGGTTGTGCATTAGACTAGGCTTACCCTTATCTTAAAGTCCCGGTCTGCACTAAGAATATATTGACCATTTGGGGAAAACTCCTACAAACAAGAACAAGAACAGATGAGAATGAGTGATATAGTCAGTTAAAACTTGAGCTTTTTCCTAATGCACCAAGAGCCGAGAGAGACCATAGAGGAAAGCGTTTTGACAAAAGTATATCTCACCAGGCTAGTAATAATACTACAGTAGTGGGAAAGCAGCTGCGCACCCTTCTTACTAGGTAAAACTTTACCCTCTATGATCCCATCCAACTCGACCACCCATACAACACCAAACTTATCGGCATAGCAAACATGTGAATCATCGCTACTTATAGCAACTGCAGTAACTCTCTTCTCAGAACATCTGCCATTATTATGAGTAAATACGTTTAGGCAACTTAAAGCTACATAAAGTAGTTGAGACACATAGAAAAATAAAAAAGCTTGGAGCTTCTAGAGGAGTTGAAAATATTGTTGCTAACTTACATAGTATATAGGCAACTCCAAGACTCGGTAGACCAAATCTTAACAAGCTTGTCATCTCCCGCAGACACAAAAAGCTTACCAGATGCAGCATAACGAATAGCTCTAATGGAACCCTTAGAAGAAGGCCCATCAGATTCATCCACTAAAGTAACAGAACAATTCTCTCTGTCGATAAAAACAATTAAAAACAATCGGTTAAACTAAACACTCTCTTGTCAAGTCAAAAGCAAACTCTATTGTTTCAAAACAAAATCCATGAAGAGAAAAACGTATTTGAAAGAGGCAGTGAGAGAGAGAGAGAGAGAGCTTACATAAGATCGAATACACGAAGATCTGACCCGACAGCGACAGCGACAGATTTCTGAGATGGATGAACTGAAATCAATGCAGGAGCAACTTCGAGTTTGTTTTGGGTTTCTGCATCTTCTATGTGAGATTCTTCCATTGTTGCTACACTTACTCAGAGTCAGAGGAGAAGAAGAAAAAGGTCGGAGTTTTAGGGTTTAAAGCAGCCATAGTCAAAACCCAATCGATTTTTTTTTTTTTTTTTATTGTATTCGGACTTGTTTGGATGCTCGTCTAATCGTTTTCTCCTTAGAGGTAAGAAATCGAGCCGTGAATGGTATTCGCTTCAGATGCGTGTAAGACTGATTTTCAAGCATGAGTGTTTTTATTGGGCCGGAAACAGGAAAAACTTTACGGCCCATTGGACTATTTTAAAGATTCTGGATCATCATATTGTTTGGGTCTAAATTTGTTGTTTTAACTCTATGAAGATTAATTAGGTCATTTTACTCTTTGTTACTCACTAAGATGATATTTACATAGAAGTTTGAATAAGCTTTTTTTATAAAAAACCTGAATCTCTGCATCGTATTTTGGATTATCATATATTGTGTTTATGCTTATCGTTAAACCAAAAATGTTACCATAGAATTTAATCAAAAGTAACCAACCTAAGATTAGTAAAAGCTTTTAAACTTGTTAAATGTGTCAGCTCGAGCCTAATGAAAGAAATAAGCAGGGTTGACGGTTTGGTTCACACGAAATCTTAATTTCATTTTCAGCTAGCTATACAGACAAGAAAAAAATTTCATACCTTCACATTGTGCGTGAATTGTTCATTGTAGTGGTTCATCCAGTTGAATAAGGTGTGTGATTGGGATAATCTGGTTTGACATAGTATCTTTGATTCCAAGTTTTCAAATTGGTTCACTTTTCCAGCTACACCGGAAAATTAAAGTCCCTGCTTACGTTTGGATGTTCAAAAATCAAAACTGATATAAAAGTATATCAACCTAGTCACTTTAATCTCATCTTTCGAAATTTAGAACTTCGTTTAATATTCACCGTCTCTAGAGAAATCAACATATATATATATATATATATATATATATTTCTCATCACTCATCAGTAGTAGATTCATGAATTAAAATAATTTATTCTTACAGAAATGGGAAAGAAACAAAAATGAGAGTAAGGAGAAAAGAAAATAGTTTACAAAGAATATAACGTAACTAATGATCATGCATGGATGATAGCCACCACGTCTTCAGTCACATTCAGGGCTATGGGAGCTTTTTTTCTTCCATCAAATGAATCGTTAGGACCGAGAGGATATACCAATCCTATTTCTCATCGGAAATCTTCATATCATGTCTTGTTTTTAATCAATCAACAAAAAATAAGCAAATAATAAGAAAAACATAAGAAAAAATAAGTAAAACCTATGCAATTGCTAAGATTATTAAGTAAAAGTAAAGTAATTGAAATTTATTGAGTGGCACCTAAAACCTCAGCTGAAGAGGATTACGTCGCAAATGCACCGAGCAACGTGGAAAGTAGACGAGTATGGTATCTAAATTAGGAATTTCTTGTATATGCCGCATGTATTTCGCATAGTCTCCATGGCATGTAAGGAGGACGAGGACGCCGTATGAACACCTACGTGACCAATCAAGCATCCGACTAATGATTTCCTTATCCGCCTCTTGCTTTCTTATTTCTTGAGTATCTCCCTCCTGTATTTTCTCTCACAAAAAACATGGAATAAATTAAAAACAAAAAAAACAAAAAAAATGCTGTGATGAAATGACAATTAAATCATATGCTAAATATAATGGCTTGAAAATAGACAGTTATTTTATATGTTTTATATTGTTAATGATTCTAGATAAGTACCCTTGCAATAACAATGGTTAAATTTTATTTTATACAAAAGTTTGTATATCTTATATTTTAAAATAAAATTTTAATATACTGTATTAGTTATGTATGTGAAGTTATTTCAATAATGTATATTCTACATCATGACATCATAATTTTGTAAATTTGTTTTAAAAAAGCGAGTTATTATATTATGAGTAATTTAATTTATTGATACTTTTTGTTTTAATATATTTGGTTTCTTGAAATTCTTTCATATTATAGTGACATATTATTGACATTGCTATAACAAATTAATTTATGGTCTTTATAGTTTCTAACTTTTATCAAGTTTCAATATTTTAAAAATATTTCAAAATAAATTATTTAAAATTTATTATATTATATAAAATTATAAAATTCAACAAAAAATATGAAATTGAATTTAAATATTCAAAATTTGACCCATTACTCAGTAAATTTTTAATTCAATAGATATTATTTTTAAAGAATAATATTACTAAACCTTGAATATTTTATAGATTGAACAATTTATATTTGTTTTTAAAAATTCAAATTATGATATATCCAGAAATAAAACTATTTTTTAATTATAATAAATAATATTATAATTTATTTGTTTCACAAAATATACTAATATATATAAATGAGAGGTGATGTATAATGATAAATTGATAATTAACAAATTAATATGTTAAGTTAGATATCAAAAGATTTTATTTAATGAATAATTTAATTTAATAAAGGAAATTAATATGGTAAGTTAGATGATACCAAATGATTTTTTAGAATATTCTCTTTAAGATTTTTGGAAACAATATGATGTAGTAATAAAATCTTCCGAAAATAAATTAAGACAACACTTACTATTTAAC
The DNA here is from genome assembly GCF_000633955.1 of Camelina sativa. Classification (NCBI taxonomy): domain Eukaryota; kingdom Viridiplantae; phylum Streptophyta; class Magnoliopsida; order Brassicales; family Brassicaceae; genus Camelina; species Camelina sativa. The sequence continues at coordinate 1,003,916 of NC_025701.1, read as the reverse complement.
TTGTAACCAATTAATCTATCAATTAATCTATAACTTATTTGTAACCAATTTATTAAAATTATATAGTATACAAAATAATGTTGTGTAAAGGGGATTTGACAAATTCCTTAAAAATATTTCTTCATTTAATTTTAGGTTAAAGAGGAAAAGTTTTACGGTCCATTGGACTATTTTAAAGATTCTGGATCATCATATTGTTTGGGTCTATTTATTAAATTTGTTGTTTAACCTGTATGAGGATTAAAGTCATTTTATTTTACTCTTCGTCACTAGAACGATATTTTACATACAAGTTGCTTTGTTTATCCAAAAAATTATTTTATTCGGGTCAATAATATTAAATTATTATTTTATTATTTTTTAAATTAATTTATATGAGCTAAAAATATTTGATTAGTTTTGTCAAGTTAATATAAATAATAAATTTTGTTTTATTAATAGAATATGAGCTTGTTAACATAGGAAATATAAACAAAATTAAGTTTTTGTATTGTATTTGTAGGATATTTTAATATTATACATAACATAAAAAGTATATCTAAGAAGAAAATAGGGTAATGAGGCAATAAAAGAATATTTTAGCAGGACATACTTAAAAACTCATGTAAAATAACATTAACCTGAAAAATTTAACCGTGGCAAGTGCCCCGGTTTACCGTAATGTACGTCCGCTGCTTATGTATAAAAAAACCTGAATCTCTGCATCGTATTTTGGATTATCTTATGTATTGTGTTTATGCTTATCGTTAAACCAAAAATGTTACCATAGAATTTAATGAGACCAACCCAAGATTAGTAAAAGCTTTTTCTTTAATTAAACTTTAGCTGAGCCTAATGAATGAAATAAGCAACGGTTTGATTCTAACATGTAACGGTTGATAGACCGGACGCATTCATTTATTGCCACCGTTATGATATGGTTAAGATTAAGAATACCCTATTTGACAAATTCCTTAAGAATATATCTTCATTTAATTTTTAGGTTAAGCAAGGTTCTTCTCCCCCCATAGTGATTAGGGTTTAGTGGGTTCTTCCCACCTGTCATCATCAAATGGTTAAAGACCCATCGTTTATCCGCAATTACCAGTCGTCTGGTCATTAAAGTTTTTGTCTTGTTGTTCTAATCTCCCGTTAGTGCTCAATGTTTGCTGGTTCAGTTCACGCACCAAGTGTTCGATGAAATGCCTGAATGACAACTAGGAGACAGTTTTCATCAAATCCTCGTACCAGCCCAGAAGCTTCAATCTTGGTGTTAAAGAATTGACGAAGAAAAATAAAAGCGATGTTGTCATGGAGGAAAACGAAGCTTCGGGCTGTTTCACTTCACCAGTCTCGTTTGACTTCTTTGTTTCGTGGAGTTCTTCTCCTCGACGCCATTGAAGTTACAGGTACTCAATCTCGAGCTTCTTTACAACATGGTTTGGCGGGTAAAACTGTTCTGTATAACGCCAGGAACCCCATTGTGTTATCTACACTTCGTACTGGTACCACGTTCCATGTACGGTCTATCAAAATAACAGAAGCATTTTCAACAATTTCTGGATCTATATTGCTTCAAGCCAGGGATCCTGCTAAACTTAATGAAGAAATTCAAATTGCAGTTGATGAACATAGATGTGATGAAGCTTGGAGATTGTTTGAACAACACATGCAAATGGAAGGGTTTCCGCGAAAATCTGTTGTCAACAATGTTTTGGTTTGTTTTGCTGAGAGTCTTGATTCCAATTGGCTACAAAAGGGTTACACTTTAGTGGAACAAGCCTACGAGGAGAGTAAACAGAATTTGCTGGAGAAGGAACCTCTGTTATATCTCTCCTTGGCTCTCGCCAAGTCTGGCATGGCTGTTCCTGCATCAACGATCTTGAGGAAGCTGGTTGAGACAGAAGAGTATCCTCATGTGAGTTCCTGGTCTGCGGTGTTAGCACATATGTCTCTTGCGGGTTCAGGAAGTTATCTTTCTGCGGAGTTGGTTCTTGAGATTGGTTACTTGTTTCACAATAACAGAGTTGATCCACGAAAGAAGAGCAACGCATCTTTGCTTGCAATGAAGCCTAACACTCAGGCATTGAACATTGCTTTGGCGGGTTGTTTGTTGTTTGGGACAACACGAAAAGCTGAACAGCTTCTTGATATGATACCAAAGATCGGTGTTAAAGCTGATGCAAACTTGTTAGTAATAATGGCTCATATATACGAAAGAAATGGGCGGCGAGAGGAACTGAGGAAGCTTCAAAGGCATATAGATGAAGCTTGTAACTTAAATGATTCTCAGTTTTGGCAATTTTATAACTGTTTGCTCATGTGTCACCTGAAATTCGGGGATCTTGAATCTGCTTCGAAAATGGTTCTGGAAATGCTAAGAAGAGGAAAGGTAGCAAGGAACTCACTTGGAGCTGCCATTCTTGAATTTGATATTGCAGATGATGATAGATTGGATCTCAAAAAAGTATCTGGAAAAGGATCAGAGGCCAATGAACACGATATTCCCGAAATTAAAGTGGTTTCTATTCACAGTATGATTCCTTATGATGAGTTCTCTAGAGACAGGAAATTTTTGAAACTTGAAGCTGAGGCAAAGGATGTTCTTGGTGCATTGTTGGCTAAGTTGCATGTACAGGTCAAATTGATTACCTCCAAACGCGGTGTTCTGCAGCCGACGGAAGAGATTTATGTGAAATTGGCTAAGGCATTCCTGGAAAGTGGAAAGATGAAAGAGTTAGCAGAGTTTCTGTTAAAGGCAGAACATGAAGACTCCCCTGTTTCTAGTGATAACTCGATCTTGGTGAATGTTATCAACGCTTGTATTTCCCTAGGAATGTTGGATCAAGCGCATGATCTACTTGATGAGATGCGTATGGCTGGGGTAAGAACCGGTTCTTCGGTTTATTCTTTGCTCCTCAAAGCGTACTGCAAAACAAACCGAACTAGAGAAGTTACATCACTCCTTAGAGATGCTCAAAAGGCAGGGATTCAATTAGACTCGAGCTGTTATGAAGCTTTAATCCAGTCTCAAGTGATTCAGAACGATACTCATGGAGCTCTCAATGTGTTCAAGGAAATGAAAGAGGCGAAGATACCGAGAGGCGGCAATCAGCAGTTCGAGAAGCTCTTAAAGGGATGTGAAGGAAACGCAGAGGCGGGACTTATGTCGAAACTCTTGAGAGAAATCAGAGAAGGGCAGAGTTTGGATGCTGGTGTTCATGATTGGAACAATGTGATCCATTTGATGCAAGATGCAGAGAAGGCGTTAACGAGGATGAGAACTCTTGTTCATTCGCCAAATTCTCAAACTTTTCATTCTATGGTCACAGGGTATGCAGCCATAGGGAGCAAATACACAGAGGTCACTGAACTATGGGGAGAAATGAAGTCCATAGCCGCAGCTACTTCATTGATGAGGTTTGATCAAGAGTTGCTCGATGCGGTGCTCTACACGTTTGTTAGAGGCGGATTTTTCTCGCGGGCTAATGAAGTTGTGGAGATGATGGAGAAAAAGAATATGTTTGTTGATAAGTACAAGTATCGGATGCTCTTCTTGAAGTATCACAAGACTGCTTATAAAGGCAAAGCTCCAAAAGTTCAGAGTGAGTCTCAGCTCAAGAAGAGAGAAGCTGGTTTAGTATTCAAGAAATGGCTCGGGCTATCTTGATTATGAATGTAAACACCATTTTGTATATTTAAAACTTACCTTCATCTACAGCTGCAAAGATCTATACTGAGGCAGCTTAAAAACATTGATAAAGCTTTGGATTTATTTATCTTTTGTAAGATTTTGGTTTATATACACACACACACCCAAACGCTTATCAGTTCAGGCTTCCCGTAAGCCAGTGGGAGAGTTTCATCAATCGCAAATCATGTTATTTATCCTGCAAAGATTGTGAAACTGGTGGAGTTGGTGGAAATTCTCAAAGGATAATATGAATGTGTAAAGGAGAAAAAAGTTAGTACTAAGTTACAGCTAACCTTTGATCCTGAATAGAGCACTACCATCTGAAACCTGTTGGCCTGCTTTAACTTTGAGGCCATGTATGCTTCCAGAGGATGGGGCTTTCACAACGTGCTGAACCACCGAGTAGGACAAGAATAAAACGATAATTACTTTACTGTTTCTTATATTTATGGTATATACATGGTTGCGGGGTATATGAAGAGGTTTGTATACTAACCTCCATCTTCATTGCCTCCAGGACTAATACAGGTTGACCTTGATCTACTTTAGCTTCGTTTTCGACAAGGACCTTGACTACTAATCCGGCCATGGGGGCCACAATGGTTCCTGGAGGGTGTGATGATGTTTCGGAGCTGGTTCTGTGTTGAACACCTTCTTCATCTTCAGAGAATTTGATTCCTACCTTCTGCTTGAATTGATGGTGTTCTGAACCATGCCATATATGGATGTGTTTATAACCCTCCTG
>NC_025701.1:974468-999398 GCF_000633955.1 Camelina sativa | reverse complement strand
TTTGTTTTTAACAAAATAAAAGGTTTGGTTATCAAGCATACATGTCATTAGATTACAGCTGAGACTTTCATTAGAAAACGAGCAAGGAACCTATGAACAAGCTTTTATATAATGCTAGTCTAACGTTAATTCTAAATAATTTCCAGTATCAAGCATTAACTAAGGTTTATTCTACCAATTTTGGAATTTAAAACTTTTTGAACCAATCCTTACCTAGATAAGAAATTTATGCGCTTTTATCTTTCTAAACCGTAGCTAGCATATGCTGAGAATTACTCTCCATAGAAACCTATACTACGAATCCTTTTTTCCATATTTAAGTCACTAAAGTCAAGAGATTAGTACATTAACAAGAAATTTTAAATGCCCTACGCGGAGAATCGATTGCATATGAATTTTATTCAAGCTATTCACGAACTCCAGGAGAACATAAATCCCAATGACATAAAAAAATGAGTCAACTTATATACTAACCTGTGATGTGAAGTACATATCCAGTTTGAAAACAGAACCGAAGAATATGTTCCCTCCCAAACAAGTCTCCTGAGCTTCGAGTTCATCCAGTTATTCATATCACAATCAATCTGAAAAAAGAAGGAAAAAACCATTATACCAGGGTTTCATGCCCATAATGCTATTGGTTGGTTCTTTCAAGAACCACTCTAATCTTTTGAATTTGGCATTCAATAAACTATCAGTGAGTCACGTTGGAACTGGCAGGTCTTATTCATTATGACAAAGTACATACACTTGTCCCCACTGAACAATGTCAAGAAGGGGAAACCCGACATTGTGTTGGAACAGCTAAAGTCTCATCTCGTCTCGTAATACATGAAGGTTATCAATATCAACTTGTAGCAACTGTAATTTACTTCTAATATCTGATAGTTCTTTCTGAATTCCTAAAAGACGATCAAGTCTTAGCTGAGCTTCTTCTCGGTAAGGCTTGGCAACGATATTCACAAAATTTACTAGATTATTCGTCGCATCTGAAAGATCCTTTTGCATAGCATCTTCTAGTTGTTGAGCCAATGCATCAGCCACTTTATTCACTTTACCAATTATAGCTTGTCTTCGATATGGGAAGTTTGCTATAGCCACATACCTGCAACATCGATTATGTTATACATGCAGCCAGTATATCTTAAATCATAATATGCCTCTAATTGCAAAAAAAAAAAGTATGCAAAGAGGGGAAATTAGAGAAGGTGTTATTACCCTCCAGCGGAGCAAAGACCAAGTGCAAGAAGATCTTCCAGTGTGGTGGGTAGCACTGAGGTTAGAAGTGATGCAGATAGTCCCGCAGCTCCAAGCCCACCAACTGTCACAAAGAACTAGAAAAGGCAAGCAAAACTCTATTATGTCAAAAGTGTCACTCAGATTGATTCTTGAATAATCAGACAAAGTATCTGGGAAAATACGGTACTGAATAAACATCTCTGCCAGGACTTAGGTTCGGATTGAACAGATGGCACAACTAAACAATGATAAAAGATCATGACACCTTAATCGACTGTATTCTAGTTAGAATAAAAGTATTTAATACTTGAAACTCACCACTTCTCGAATATCTTGTTCCAATCGTTTCGATGTGGTTCCGGCACTCAAATTCTGTATCGTTTTCAAGCTGATTTTATCAGTTTTCCGAAGCAAGTCATATGTGTCTATGCCCAATTGAGTTTTCGAATTGAAATATGTCGGCCATTTCTTTTCAAATGATTTCAGGGACATACTTCCTTCACGGGCAGTATTTGATTGTAGCCATTCAGCATATTTTCCAAGCAATTCCTGCACACCAGTAAAATGTAAAAACAAATAAATAATTCCTCACATAATGTTCAAACAGGAAAAAAGATAATGGTTACAAATAGAAGGCACTATGAGTAGCCAGAATCAATTCCCTTAGGGTCAGAAACCAGTAACCAGGCATCAATCAGGTGACAACAAGACAAACTTAGACAATATTTCATTTCTGCATGAATAGAGACCATATCTCAGACCTCCACAGTTAGGCAATACTCAAAGAACAAAGCATCAGACTTACTTTAGCATTTGAGAGTGCTGGAGCGAGTATTTCACCCTGAACTTTGGATGTAGCTGCTACTGAGGCCGAGTTTTCCCCTTTAAACACGTAGGAGATCGCAAGATCGAGACTTGATAGTCGCAGGGTATTTTCTATTAGATCAACAACTTGTAATCTGGCATTATCAATCTGCAATCAAATCCAGACGACAAAACACAAAAAGCCAAGTTAGAACATTCCAATTTCCTCCTACGTGATTCAATAAGATATATCTAATAAAATTTATACCAACGAGAGAGCCTGCCTTCTCCAAGAAATGCTCTCATATTCCATCTTAAGCGCGTATTCTTTAGTTTGATTGATAATCTTTTCTGCTGAAGCCAAGTCTTCCCTAGCAGCTAGGCAATCTTGCCTCACAAGAGATTCCACAGAAGAAAGGAGACGCTCAGCAATCACCATAGGTGTCTCCAATTTAAGCCTTATCCTCTCCATCCCGGTAGCAGTTGAGCTATCCAAGAAGCTAAAAATAAATTTCTCGAGTTCATTGAAGCTCTGGACTCTCCAACTAAAACGAGGATCTGAAACCTCAAGATCATCTCTGCCAACTAAAGAAGCTGTTGAAAGCTTCGCCTCGAGAGCAGACCGTGCGGACACCGGATACAATATCACATTTTCTGTATTAAGCAACTTCCGTGTATTCTCCTTAACAAATGAAATAGCTTCCTCAAGCTGCAGCAGTAAAATTAATATTTAGGCAAGAAAATTCAGCGACTACAGAAACTATTAAGGGAAGGACATAAATCTTGTTTCTGATGAACCTCACGAGCATCACGGTAGATATCAGATTTATTCAGAATAAACATAAATTTCTTTTTCCATTGCTGTGTGTACCGGAGAAACGCAACCTGACAAACACAATGAGATGTAAATCAGCCTACAGTACAATTATGACAGCAGGAAGCTGTAGACGTAGAGATATAATTGACATGGGTATGATAACACTGAGAAGCTTGTTCCTCTTTTGAGAACTTCTGCGGATATTTAAAATAAAAACCAAAAATCTATAGAATCAGTACTTTCATTAATGACCATGTACATACAATTTGCTACGGACGTAAAATCAGTTTTGCTGTACCCAATAACAATTCACTTCTCATGTGTCTTGGCCTAAGCTTACCACAATAGCATTGAACCTAGTGACAACTTCCCCTTCCCTACACAAGGTCTTGATGGTCTATACATGACTTTACTGATACTTTTGTGAAAAAGAACAGATTTAACCAGCTACTAAGGCAGACAGGTATTAAGCAAAAGCAACAACAACAAACATGCCACGAAAAACAGTAACTTCTACCTCACTTTCAGTTAAAGGGCGGTCAGCAGAAAGAACGAAAACAAGCAGATCTGCCCGTGGAACAAATTCTTCTGTAAGACGTTGTTGCCTTTGAAGGATCACATTGGTCCCAGGTGTGTCAACGATATTTATCTGTTCGAAAGGAGAACAACCCCAGTCAATTCCTCCAAATAATTTTAAAAAAGTTAAGGGCACACGATGGTAGAAGTTTGAATGACTCACATCCTTAAGTATTGGTGCAGGAAGATAGCAGATGTATTGGCCATCTGGATGCATTTGGCAACGTTGTTGCTCTCCGGATTCCAAGTCTGAGTAGCACAGAAAAGTGATCTCATTGGTAGTGGGGATAACCCCCTCTTTGAGGTATCTCTTCCCAAGAAGTGCATTGATAACCGTTGATTTTCCGGAGTTAAACTCCCCCTAGTACCACAAAATCATGGATTCCAATAAAATACTTAGTTATATAAAAAAAACTATGTTGTCATAAAAGCTACTTGTCCCACTATAAACATTCTCCAAATTTAAAAACCCAATGCAGAAGAAGATAGGAGTAGTTAGAATTCTATGGAAATCGCATGCAATGCTTCAACAGAATTACACGATAATTTATTTACTCTTATAACCACCAAATAGCAAGAAGAACAGCATACTCGGAAGTCACAAGTTACAAAAAGCGAGAAAACTATGTCCACGTCTCCACGAGCGGATGGTACAGTTAAGAAAAATGCAGTTCCCCTATAACCAAATCTAAAAGCAAATAGGAATAGTAGCATGGACAGTGAGAAAGACGGTGCCAAAATCAGAGGGGACTATGATGATAATTCATCTGAATAATTTATAGACAGCACAATATTGGGAAGCACTACAAGAAGAAGTGACTAGAAGCATGCCCATTGTTATTCAGTGCTGGCAAAAATATGTAACTAAAGATGTTTCTAATGAATATAGAGCTAATACCAATGCAAATTCCTGGAACCACAATTTGACGGAGTTGAGTGCAGAATTACCACTATAACCATTAAAAACGGCTCATCAATCCGGGAAACTGCATCAATTAGAAGGGAGACTTCCTCCATCTGTTATTGAAAAACAGTACCAAGAAGCAAATTAAACCAAATTATAACCGCAGAAAATTTAGCTTAAAACCATTTCAGGAAAACTGACTTTAACTACCAAATGTGTTAAATAAAAATCACCAGTGGAGCCGCCTTCTGGATAATTTCAATCGTCTCTCTCAATGCTGATTTCTCCATTTCTATTATTTGCTTCTGTTTGTCCTCTAATTTTATGAAGCCAGCAGAATTCTTTTTCTCCAGCAAGTCAGTAGCCTCACCAAATGGTTTTTCGTTAAGGATGCCTTCATTCTCGTTCCGTGTTTCATGATTCACAACATAAGGTCCATCAAGACACTGGCGAAGAGCTACATCCCTAGAAGAACGCAGATCTTTCAACGATATAACAAAACCAGAAGCGCCTGATTTCAGCAACTGCAATTCTTCTTTAGCTTCTTCTTCTCCTTTGCTTCTGCAAGTCACAAAAATCGGTATTTTCACGCTCTTCAACAAAGATTCCGCTAATAAACCCACTTGTTCATCTTCACCAGATCCCAGTATAAGGAAATCAGCACCCTCAGAGCTAGAGGCACTTAGAGCAGAATCAACATCCTTCACAATCCTAGCTACCAAAGGAAGAACTACCGAGTCGGGATTGGTTCCCATCAATGTGTTTCTCGCCACTATGGCCGGAAGACCTGTACATATAGCATTTGGAGACATCTCAACCACCAAATTCGGACTCTCCATGAAAATAGTAATGAAAAAATCCTACTAGGGAGCTGCATCGAATGAAGTTGCAGAAATTAAATTTACCTTCGTCGGAGAGAGCAACACCAGTAGCACCAACGGCGGAGGCGATATCAACACGTTCGGCGATCAAGAGGTAAGCACGACCCTTGACAAGTGATTTCAGCAAACAAGCCGCCTCGTAGAGCTTACCGGCGGTAGCTCCGCCATCAATTACAACGATTTGAACCGATTTAGCTAACGCACGGTCGACCAAATCGAGAGTCTCTTCACGATTCCCGCTCATAACCTCATCCGCGTCTAGTCGGAGAAGTAGACCAGGAACGGCGAGTTCGGGACGCTTGTAACCACCAGGGTAAAGAGTTCGCGGCCTAGAAGAAGAAGAAGTCTGATCGGCGGATTCATGCGAAACGTTTCTGATCGAGAGAGAAGATAGACGCCTATGACGTGAAGGAGAAAAGGACGATGACGAAGTTAATCGGCAGCACCGGCTAGGAAACGGTGGTGTTGTGGCGGAGATAAGAAACGGTGACGTCACACATTGCCGGTGAGAGATTAGAGTTCTCATGGAAGAGAGAGAGAGAGAGAGAGAGAGAGAGAAAGTGAGATTTCTTCTTCTGTGTTTCTGATTAGTTTTCTTATCTCTTAAATATCGGCTTGGCCCATCTCAAGCTAATGATGCTATAACACAGACGGCGCGATTAATTATTTTTCAAACCAATATATTTATCAATTTAATTAAAGTTTGATGAATCAAAGTAATTATAAATTTGTGTGGAAGAAATGGAAAAATCAAAATTCAGATACGAAACCACACAATTGTCACATACAATCATCATCTAAAGGATCTTGGAATATTTTTGATGCAAATAAAAAGAACATTCAGTATTTTAACAGTTTGGTCAAGTGAGGGTCTTAATCATACTCTAGTTCATCAGGTGTGATAGGTCTCTTGAGAGGAATCACAGACTTTTTCTCTACATCTCTTGATAATGCCTTCCTCATATCTGTTTTTATTGAGATCAAACGATTTAAGCTTAAATTAAAAAAAAAAAATTTAAGGGCGAATCACTGATAAAAAAGAAGTGGATCAAAGTCTCACCTAATCCATCTTCCTCTCCTGAATAATAGCGTAATACACGCCTATAGATTATGTAGCCAAGCTGCCAAAAAAGAAAGAGAAACGGTTAGTTTTATATCAAAATGGCCATTAACGAAGAATTTTATGAAGGAGGTTTGACAATAATAAACTGAAATATGTAAACTGTGTGCATTTCCCATTTGGAAAGTTCTAAACTTCTTACAATGTCATCAAGATTATGAGGCTTCTAACCAATTTTATAATCCTAAATATATTACCTTTTCATACATCTTGATGGCTGGCGTGTTGGAAGCTCTTACGAAAAGATCCACAAAGTAGGCTTTATCACTGCAATCAACAGCCAGGAGAACAATAATCATTAAGGATCCCGGAAATTACCAGAGAAGAGAACACTAAAACTGAAGATGCTTTGTTTTTGTTAAGTCTTACATCTTATCACTGATATCTTCCAGAAGGTTCATCAGTTTCTTTGCGAGTTGCTGCCTGCGATATTCTGGAGAGACAGTGACGGCAGTCACATGACCATGCCAGGATTCACCCTGTCCTTCAACTTTACCCATAACTGAAAGCATATAGAACATTAGACACATGCATTTAAAATGATATTCATTAGACGAAGTTTACATATATGTTTGAAGTCTCTCTCATACAGCTATAGTTCCTCCATTTTTGTATAAGAGGGATAAATCAGGAACAACAAAATAAGCCACTTACGTGGATTCTCAAGAATATCAACCATAACATTTCAACTATACAAAAGCACATTTTCAGTGATACTGCTTAAGTTTCAAATATCCAAAGGTTTAGTTATACTCTCAGTCCTTTGAATGGATTAACTATACTTCCAAGGTCCCTTTCCAAACTATACCACGGAAAGGGAGGAAGAAGGTTTAAATTCGTGAAATCCCTCTCCCAAAATTAAATTTTGATGTTCTTAACAATGCCAAACGGCTTGAACCAGTCAAGTAACAAGGCACCACAAGAACAGAACTTCAAAGATTCAGAACAATACTGAAGATTATATTGTACCAGTAAAGAATAGCATAACTAGACCTAGAAACATTGAGAAACAGAAAAAGTTGAACCTTGATATAACTCATTCTATGGACATTTAGAAGCCATGCTTTCCTACGACTCTTCTACCCCACATCAAGATTTCTAAAACCACGAACTACAGATGTAGAATTAATACAAGCACAATTAAAGCATCCCTTTTCCACAAAACAACTGAGATAGCTTAGAATTTTGTTTAAACCCTTATACATCAAACAAAAAGGAACAATCAATAAGAATTTACAACTCCGCATGTTAATCAGTTACAAACACAGTCACTCTTCCTATTTTTAATAACATTCCAGTTATATCCACCTGATAACCAAGAAATAATATCAATAGGAGAAAAGATTATCATCTAAGTTTAAACCTAAAAGTAAACATGATCTCCACGAAATTTCACAACAACTGTTCCTAAACAAACGCATAGAAGAGGAAAAAAGATTATCTTACTGTAACCCATGACACGATTGCCAGGACCTTCGGCAACATGAAAATAGTCAGGCCATCTCGCTAAGTAGGTCATGTAGAAGGACATATTGAACTGTTTCACGAAACAAAAAAATCAGTGGATAGCAATAATAAGACCAAAAATTACGAATAAGAAACACGGAGAGATTACTGTTTCAGTAAGGTGGTCTAGATTCACAGAAGTGAATCGGAGAAGGTCGTTGCAGCTGAATCTACGTATGGTCGTCATCTCTTCTTTCTCTCTCTCTCTCTCTCAAATCCCTTCGAGCTTCGTCTGATTGATTTTTCGGAAGAACGAAAGACGAAACAACAAAGCTATTTACATGGGCCAATTAGAAAATTTAATAAAGCCCATTTATATTTGGGCCTAGAACACTGATGACGTCATGTATATGTTTTTTTTACATATAAAATATAGGCAAAATTCATTACCTCCCGTCGTCGGCGACCATCTTAGATAGAATCAAATCCTCTCGGCGGCGATTGAAGAAGAAACCTTGAGATGGATCTGCTTAGGGAAGAGATTCTGAAGAAACGTAAGAAGCTAAATGAGGAATCTGGTGGCAAGAAGTTCTTCAAACGATCTGAGATCGAGCAGAAGAAAATCCAGAAGCTTCGAGAGGAAGAACGACGCGAGAACGAGATTAAAGCTCAGCGGAGAGCCGCCGGTGGTGGAGATGGTAAACTATCCGGTGCTCCTGGTTCTTCTAACGCTACTGCATCTGCGTCTTCCTTATCAGACGCTGCTGCTGCTGCCAACGCCGATTCCAAATCCCTAACCGACGAGCGAAACATCGAAAACCTAACTCTCCCGAGGCAGGAAGTGATTCGTCGTTTGAGATTCCTTAAGCAGCCGATGACTCTCTTCGGAGAAGACGATCAAGCGCGGCTCGATCGACTCAACTACGTGTTGAAGGAAGGATTGTTCGAGGTTGATAGCGATATGAACGAAGGACAGACGAATGATTTCTTGCGTGACATCGCAGAGCTTAAGAAGAGGCAGAAGAGTGGTATCATGGGAAAGAGGAAGAGTAGAGATGAGAGAGGTAGAGATCAAGGTGACAGAGGTGAAACGAGGGAAGATGATCTTAGTGGTGGTGAATCGAGTGATGTTGATGCTGATAAAGATATGGAGCGTTTGAAAGCTAACTTTGAGGATCTATGCGATGAGGATAAGATTCTTGTGTTTTACAAGAAGCTGTTGATTGAATGGAAACTGGAGCTTGATGCTATGGAGAACACTGAACGGAGAACTGCTACAGGGAAAAAGATGGTAGCCACTTTTAAGCAGTGTGCTAGGTATCTTACTCCTCTCTTCAACTTATGCAGGAAGAAGGTAAAGATTCTTGCTCTTTCCCATTGTTGTTTACGTGTTAATCATTTTGCTTGACTTGCTATCTAAACGGGTAAGGGAATTGTTAGGGAAGTAGTCTCTGTTTTGAAGTAGACTATCTCAGTTATATCTAATAAGCTTACAGAACCATCTTGAATTGGGGCCTAGGTTCCATTAGTTTGGGTACTTTTTATTTCAGATGTTGTGACAAGAAGGAGTTTTCAATATTCTATTGCTAGGTCGACATTTAGAACATAGAATGGCAAGTAGGAATCTGTTATAAGCACCTTGAATTGGCCATTGAGGCATCTGTTATCTTCATTTAGGTGAAGAGAAATAGGCTTGAATGTTGGGTGCAAATTATGTTTCTCTCTTTCTGTCTTATAATGTTGATAATATATACTTCTACTTATGAGGTCTCCTGAACTTGATCATGATATTTATGGTCTTTAAAATTGCAGGGTTTACCAGGTGACATTCGTCAAGCTTTAATGGTGATGGTTAACCACTGCATAAAGCGAGACTATCTCGCTGCAATGGACCACTACATCAAACTAGCTATCGGGAACGCGCCATGGCCCATTGGAGTGACTATGGTTGGTATTCATGAACGTTCAGCACGAGAGAAGATTTTCACCAACAGTGTTGCACACATCATGAATGATGAAACCACTCGCAAGTATCTTCAGTCAGTTAAAAGACTGATGACTTTCTGTCAAAGACGTTACCCAACGATGCCTTCTAAAGCCGTTGAGTTCAATAGCTTAGCCAACGGAAGCGACTTACAATCCTTACTCGCCGAAGAGAGATTCTTTGGTGGTGATCGTGAACGAGTCTCGGAGGAGAGACTCCGGCTTATGCCTTCTCAGAGCGATAGCTAGTCTCAGAGTGTTTTCTGCTTTGTTGTGTTTTGTTTTTTTGTCAAAACATTGACTCTGTATTATCTCGTCTATTGTATTAAGTTAAAACGTTGACCTGATTCTAGTCTTACGTGGCATGTAGGAAACATATCAAAACTCACATAACGACAGCGGTTAAAGATCTAGGAAGGGTAAGAGGAGAGTCAAATCTTGGAACCTTATTGGTCCATATGATATGATCACCTTATCCAAAAATGTTCGATTCTCATCAACTCTCTCGTTGCCAGATTCTATTAAGCCATTTCATCTTAATTCATTTACTTCACAAAGAAAGATTTAGAGAGGGAAAAAACAAAAAAAGAGAGATTATGGCAACACAAGCCGCCGGAATCTTCAGCCCCACCATAACAACCACTGCTTCCGTCGTCAAGAAACTCCACCTCTTCTCTACAAGCCACCGTCCCAAGTCTCTCTCTTACACCAAAACCGCCATCCGCGCCGAGAAAACAGATTCCTCCTCTGCTGCCCCAGCCACTGCGGTGAAAGAAGAAGCTCCGGTTGGATTCACACCCCCGCAGCTAGATCCAAACACACCATCACCAATCTTCGCCGGAAGCACAGGAGGTCTCCTACGTAAAGCACAAGTAGAAGAATTCTACGTCATCACATGGACCTCACCGAAAGAACAAATCTTTGAGATGCCAACAGGGGGAGCTGCGATAATGAGAGAAGGACCGAATCTGTTGAAACTAGCGAGAAAAGAACAGTGTCTGGCTTTAGGTACGAGGTTGAGGTCAAAGTACAAGATTAAGTACCAGTTTTACAGAGTGTTCCCTAACGGAGAGGTTCAGTATCTTCACCCGAAAGATGGAGTTTATCCAGAGAAAGCGAATCCAGGAAGAGAAGGTGTTGGACAAAACATGAGATCTATCGGTAAAAATGTTAGTCCCATTGAGGTTAAATTCACTGGGAAACAATCTTATGACTTGTAAGATTTTTATTCGCATTTTTACACAATGCTAGACTAAAAAGAAGTACCTATCGAGTATTCGAGTGATACCATAACATCGTAGGTGAACTTCTCTAATCATTAAAGATCCGTTACAGTTGGGACAAATGGTCTAACCATTTTCTTGCAACCAAGAGTGGAGAGTTTCTATAAGCATTATAAATGAGCCACTTGATAGATTAAAAATCTCTTTTATTCCTTCATGTACAACTTCATAGTCTTTCATTAGTGACCCAAGAGATACCAAAAGGAAGCGAAACTGAGTTAGAGGTGTTGATTAAGCCTTGCCCCCGCCGACATGGAATCTGCCACACCACCAGGAGTTGTCTTCATCTCTGAACTGCTTCTAAGTTCCGCTCCAACCACCGCCTCAGCATCTTCACTTGTCACCACCTTGTCTCCTGGAAGCCTCCCCGCCGCATCCTACACAACCAAACAAATCCCAATGCACCAATTTAGACTTTTACAATGAAATCCAACAACTTCTCCCCTATAAGTCATGTTTTTATGAAATAAAGTAAACGATCAAAAATGTAATTTCAATGTGATCATTACTGTGAGAATGTCTTCTATCGTCACTTTGTCTTCCTCCAACACCGTCTGTTCGTTAGCAACAGCAGCCGCCTGAGCCGCTGCGGCAAGACCACCGGGACGAGTCTTAAACTCACCTGTGGCTCTACTTTCAGCCGCTTGTATCGCAGCTGCGTCTTTACGGTTAACAGGCTTATCACCAAGCGACAAAGCCGTAGCCTCCAAAGCCTCTCCAATCGTAACCGTGTCTACGGATCGCATCTTCGCAACCGTTGGATCGGGTTGAGGGAAACCAACGCCTTGCTTTCTCGTCACGTCATCTCCGGAGACGTTGAAACCGTCGCCGTATTGATCATGTGGCCGTGTGTTTTCCTGATCTCTTGGCCTTTGAGGAGAATGCTGATGCTGTGCCATTGCTTTGTTATTGTGTTTTTTTCAATTCGAGGCTTCCTCTTCGGATCTTTAGTTTCGTTCTTGGATCTTGAAAGTAAACGAATCATATACTATTAGTTAGATGTCTACTTAACACGTGGATGTTAACTTCACACTTGTCTTGCCGCATGTTGATGACATGGATCGTCATTTTTGGATTTTATAATTGTAAAAAAAAAAAAAGTAAATAACAGTTTTGTAATAGTAATTATGACAGTTACATAATGATCAAAGATACATCGAGAGAATCAGAAAGACAGAAAACAAAATACAAATTTGGCAAAATGCAATTATTGTGTGGTTTTCTTATCGTTTCTGGTTCTTTTTCTGAACTCTCTCTTCTCGTCAGAGTATTGCTTCTTCATCAAAAGGCTGGACATTGCTGCTCTCACAGCTTCTGCCGCAGCACTCATTACACTCTCTTCTATTGAAACTTTACCTTGCAATTGCTCCAACAGTTTGGTCCCTCCTGGAATATGCTCGTCTCCAAGGATTGAAGATGATTCGGTCTCAATGCACGAGATGACCTGAACCCTTGAAAAACCAGGATGGTTTGAACCAGGCAGGTTTGAGGCTCCTGATACCATCCATAGTAATCTTGTTGACGCACTTACAGAGATACTTGTGGGGATGAAACTTTCTCCAGGTATTTTTATCACCTAAGAGAGATAATTTACCCGGTTAAATTATGGGTTTTGCTGATTTTACTGGATTTGCTAACAAGAGTCATACCTTTGTGATAGAGAGAGTATGTGCTGCCATATCACAGCTCAACAAAAAAATTCCTTGAAAACTGCATTTGAGATTAAAAATGGCAATCAAACATCTGATTTAAAAGAAACGTATGTGGGCTAAAGTATTGGACTTGCCTTTGAACTGTTACTGCTGCAAGAGAAGAATTTGGGATAGTGCATATGTCCGTAACTGTGACTTGGGTTGGCGTCTCACTTTCATTAGACTCTACATGTCCTGCCTTCAATAGGCACAAACAGAAATCAATTATTCTGATGAGTATTAAGAAGATAACAAAACCAGATAAATAAAAAGATCAACTAACGAATGAGGATAGAAAGTTATACCACTGTACTAACTTCACATGTGTCGAGAAGAGACCCAGATGTAATATCCCACAGTCGAACCTGAAATTAACAACATTAGAAAGGAGTTAAGCATCACTCACTGGTCGTAAGAATCGGAGGGGAGACTTTAAGATCACTTACAGTTGAATCTCCACTTCCAGACATGAGATATTCGCTGACAAATGCTGTGCAGGTGATGAACCTGTCGAGAATTGAAGACAATGTGAAAATAGTTGTTCAGTAATCATCTTGTTTACAATCTTTTCTTTTGTAAAAAACAATGAAACTATTACTTCTCACTTACTCTGTATGACCAAGACAAAAACTCTGTATTTCATGTGCCCCTTCTAAAGGTTTCTTGGGGAAAACAGTCACCTGTGATGGCAACCATAATCACCACTATAAGACCAATCCGAGCAAAAAAGGCGACAGGTTGTGCATTAGTGGATTAGACTAGGCTTACCCTTATCTTAAAGTCCCGGTCTGCACTAAGAATATATTGACCATTCGGGGAAAACTCCTACAAATAAGAACACGAACAGATGAGAATGAATGACATAGTCAGTTAAAACTTGAGATTTTTCCTAACGCAACAAGAGAGCCGAGAGAGAGACCATAGAAGAAAGCGTTTTGACAAAAGTTTATCTTACCAGGCTAGTAATAATACTACAGTAGTGGGAAAGCAGTTGCGCACCCTTCTTACTAGGTAAAACTTTACCCTCTAAGATCCCATCCAACTCGACCACCCATACAACACCAAACTTATCGGCATAACAAACATGTGAATCATCGCTACTTATAGCAACTGCAGGAACTCTCTTCTCAGAACATCTGCCATTATTATGAGTAAATACGTTTAGGCAAACTTAAAGCTACATAAAGTAGTTGAGACACATAGAAAAATAAAAAGCTTGGAGCTTTCTAGAGGAGTTGAAAATATTGTTGCTAACTTACATAGTATTTAGGCAAGTCCAAGACTCGGTAGACCAAATCTTAACAAGCTTGTCATCTCCCGCAGAGACAAAAAGCTTACCAGTTGCAGCATAACGAATAGCTCTAATGGAATCTTTATGAGACGACCCATCAGATTCATCCACTAAAGTAACAGAACAATTCTCTCTGTCGATAAAAACAATTAAAAGCAATCGGTTAAACTAAACAAACACTCTCATGTCAAGTCAAAACTAAACATTCCTCCTCTCAAGTCAAAAGCAAACTCTATCGTTTCAAAACAAAATCGACGACGTAATTGAAAGAGGCAGTGAGAGAGAGAGAGAGAGAGAGAGAGAGAGCTTACATAAGATCGAATACACGAAGATCTGACCCGACAGAGACAGCAACAGATTTCTGAGATGGATGAACAGAAATCAATGCAGGAGCAACTTCGAGTTTGCTTTGGATTTCTGCATCTTCTATGTGAGTTTCTTCCATTGTTGTTACACAGAGAAGAAAAAGGTTGGAGCTTTAGGGTTTAAAGCAGCCACAGTCAAAACCCAGTTGATTTTTATTATATTTGGATTGTTTGGATGTTCGTCTAATCGTTCTCTCCTTAGAGGTAAGAAATCGAGCCGTTAATGGTACTCGCTTCAGATGCGCGTAAGACTGATTTTCTGGCATGATAGTTTTTATTGGGCCGGAAACAAGAAAAGCTTTACGGCCCGTTGGACTACTTTAAAGATTCTGGATCATCATATTGTTTGAGTCTTTTTATTAAACGAAGTTTTGAACAGTTTTGAACCCATGCTAAGCATGAGTTTATTTAATATATTTTGATGAAAATTATATATGATTGAAGACAAATATGAATTATTATCTTATAGAAAAATTTAAATTACTATTAAAGCCAAACTTTTATTCCGATACACCAAAATTTTTAAAAAAATTAAAAATCAGTTGTGCTAAAAAATCAAATCTGAGCAAAAGAATCATGGATTTAACTGAACGTCCAGGAGAGGCGGATCGGACATTCGAACTGGTGACCTTGCATATACTAATCCATTTTTTTACGGCCAGACAAACGAAACGCTTTTTAAATCATGAATTAATCTTATTTTCTCATATTTAATATTACAGCCACCATCTATGTTTTCGTGTTTTTTTTCCATTGTTTTCTTACTTTTCATATTCTTTCTCGTCATTTTTATTGTCAAATTTTCATGATAATTATCATTATTACTTTTACCGTCCGATTCTTCGTTATACTCTTCTTCTTCCTCTTCCTCATTTGCGTTCTCACATTCTCCCACTTAATAACTTGTTAACCCATCAAACTCCAAGACCAAAATCATTACCTATTTTCTCACAAAATTTCATGGATCAGCATAGTCACCACATGCACTCAATTATTGATATTTCACCTGTATACTTACTCGGTTTTAGATCCACATGTATTGAAACTTCTTGAATCAAAATCTTAATACTATAAAATTGCAAATTACTTGCAGAGAAAGTAATATGAACACATGTATAGCTAATAAAAAGTGTGTTCGTCGTCGATCTTTTTTCTTTAAACCTAAAAAATTAACTCAAACAACATCAAATCAAGGGTCTTGCGACGTCAATCCTTCAAGCTTGCTGCTCATTCGTAGTAGGAAGCATATTAGTCTTATTTATAGTGGTTCTCAGCCATTATCTAAAAATTTTATAGCCAATGTGGGACGTTGTAAATACACTTATTTATAAGTTTTTAATATAAAAATTTTACATAATTTCAAAAATGTTAAATCTTGAGATATCTGATTTCGGTTGGTCGTATTAAAAATTTTAATATAGAAAATCCTGTAAATTTTAAAAATGTTAATCAGTGACATGTCAAATCCTGATATGTTGTTTAAAATCCTATGTGGACGCCGTAAGAAGCTTAGACCATCATTAGTGGGAGGGGTACTTCCCAAAATTCTTTTATTAAAAAGTAATTAAAAAATACAAAAAATAGAAAGAAAGGAAGAGAAACTTTTCTCAAATTACTAGGGGAAGCAACGTTGCTCTCTCTTTTCCTACACTTGTCAATATGTTATTAGTTACATATTAAATTTTTTTTTCTTTGAGCAATGGTGAATGGTTCTCTACTAATGATGCTCTTATAGCTCCAACTTTTATTAGTATAGATAATTATAATATTTTAAACTTTTAAAATTGGACTCTTGGTAAATCAAGCTTCCTGCTCATTCATAGTTGAAAGCATATTAGTCTTATTTATAATGGTTCTTAGCGTTGTCTTACAAAATTATAGCCGATGTGTGACGTTATACATTCTTTTATTTATAAGTATTTTAATATAGAAATTTTACATAATTTCAAAAATGTTAAATATTGAGATGTCTGATCCCGATTGGTAATTAAAAAAAAATCTGAATAATTATAAGATTTTAAACTTTTAAAATTTTAAAAATTGGATGTCTGGTAAATTAAGCTTCCTGCTCATTCATAGTTGAAAGCACATTAGCCTTATTTATATTGGTTCTCAGCTATTGTCTAAAAAATTTCTAGCCGATGTGGGACGTTGTACATTCACTTATTTATAAGTATTTTGATATAGAAAGTTTACATAATTTTATAAATGTTAAATATTGAGATGTCTGATCCTGATTGGTTATTAAAAAAAATCTGAATATATAAAATCCTGGAAATTTTAAAAAATATTAATTAATGACATGTCTAATCCCTAGTAGTTGTTTTAAATCTCATGAGGACAGCTTTAAGAGCTTATAGCTTCTACTTTTATTAGTATAGATTTGTTGTTTAACTCTATGAAGATTAATTAGGTCATTTTACTGTTAGTCACTCACTACTCACTAAGATGATATTTACATAGAAGTTTGAATAAGCTTTGTTTAGAGACTTATGTATAAAATACCTGAATCTATGCATCGTATTTTGAACTATCCTAAATTGTGTCTATGCTTATCATTAAACCAAAAATGTTACCATATAATTAATTCAAAAGTAAACAACCTAAGATTAGTAAAAGCTTTTAAACTTGTTAAATATGTCAGCTGAGCCTAATGAAAAAAATAAGCAGGGTTGACGGTTTGGTTCACACGAAATCTTAAAACATAAGCATTAGGCTCAGCTGAAATTGAAACACAAAAATAGGAAAAAAAAAACAAAAATGAGAGAATTTAACAAAAAGAAAATAATTAACAAAGAATAGAACTAATGATCATATCCTGTCTTTATATGATCTAAAATTGATTCTACCTAGCATCATCAATTTGCTACACTCTCGAAATTATTCAGACAGTTTTGACATCCAAGCTGTTGTTGCTGAGTATACCAATGAAAGAGACGTTCCTGACAGAGTTCAGTTAGGACTTGAAGGTGAAAGTATTCATTTTACATCAATCAAGGAAAGTAAGTATATGGATATCTATTAACATTGTCATTTCATCACAGCATTTTTTTTTTTTTAAATTTGTTCCATGTTTTTTGTCAGAAAAATTATAGGAGGGGGATACTCAAGAAATAAGAAAGCAAGAGGCGGATAAGGAAATCATTAGTCGGATGCTTGATTGGTCACGTCGGTGTTCATATGGCGTCCTCGTCCTCCTTACATGCGACATAGACTATGCGAAATACATGCAGCATATACAAAACATTCCTAATTTAGACACTATACTCGTCTACCTTCCACGTTCTCTTGGAAAAAAACAATTGAAGAAGTATCCAATAAATGGAAGATACGACTGGGAGAATGTACTTTTAGGAGGGCCATCTTTGTTAAAAACGCTGGCAGAAACTGGGATAACTGGATCCACGGTGGTGGCAATATCTGATGGAACACCGGTGGTGGCAGGCTTAAACAGCATCGTTTGGACAACAATCATGGCTGATGGAGGAATGCAGAGTGGTGCTGGAGGAATGCAGAGAGGTACTGGGGGATTGCAGAGCGGTGGTGCTGGGGGATTGCAAAGGGATGGAGGAGTGCAGAAAGGTGATGGGGGATTGCAGAGAGGTGCTGGAGGATTGCACAGCGGCGCTGGAGGATTGCAAGGGGGGGAGGAGTGCAGCAGGAGAGAATAAAATAAAAAGAAAATAGTTTACAAAGAATATAACTAATGATCATGGATCATATCATGTCTTGTTTTTTCTTTAATAAACAAAAAATAAGCAAATATTAAGAAAAAAATAAGTAAAATATAAGCATTAATATAAAAATGTAAGTAGTAATATTAAACAAGATGACAAAAATAAAAACAATTATTGAGTAGTGTGTATGATTGCGCACCTAAAAGTATAAGATTTAAAGAAATTATATATATATATATATAAAACATATATTAATGGCCAAACGGATTAAAGCACAAGAATATGAATTAAAATCTAGGTTGACTTAATTGAATTGAATTTAAGTAAGATATGTACTACAACATGGTACCATTTGTCAAATTGAATTTCTAATTATTCTCGTTGAAATTTTTGTAAAAGAAATCATTGCATGTAATTTATGGTATGCTTCTTGTCAACGGCCAAAAAGATGCATGCCCTTTTATAGGGTACAAAAAAGAAGAAGAAGAAAAGAAGTACTTAACGTTGTACATGTAATGCACTAATGCTTATGGTCGGATGACTCTGTTCCTGCGAATTCGGTTTATTCGGTTAATTCGGGTCGGTTTATTCGGTTATCGGGTTATTCGGAATCTGAAAACTCTACCGAATCTAACCGACTAATCGATCGATTCGGTTCGGTTCGGACACGGTTATTTCGGTTCGGAGGTTCGGTTATTTCGGTTTTAAGTGAAACTTGTCAATAAACCAACAATGTCGAACAAACACAACACAACAACAACTAAATAGAATATGATTCATGACATTTAACTGCTTAAGATAGCATACAAGTCATGTTTACAAAAAACAACAAGTTCAAGTGTTCATCAGTCAATCCTACTTCTCTTATACATAAAGAGACTATGGGAGACAATTTACAAAAAACCACACTTACAAAAGTCTCCATGAATGTCACAAAGATATTAGGAGACAATTGCCAAAAGTTAAGTCACTTGCCAAAAGTTAATAGAGAGAATGAGAATTGACAATATACCAATGATCCTTTCCTCTTACCTCTAGGCATTTGGTATATTGTCATTCTCTACTTACTTCATTCCAAAAAATAGTTAACTGTTATGAGTTTTTTTATGCAAAAGATGTAGAGAAAGAGAGACAACCTTTTACTATCATTATTTGGTTCTAGTCTCCCTTGTTCTTCTCTAGATCACGGATCCGCAATTGGATGAGTCGCATTCTGTGTAGCTACACAAGGAAAATGTTGCAAAATTAGTCATTAATCCACAAAAAAGTAATGAAAAAGGTAAGAATTAAGAGAAATGGGTTACCTAAGGACTCATGAAACTGCAATTCTTCAAACATCTGAACTAAGCTTGCTAATTTCTCTGCTTGAATGGTATTCCTCAGCCACTGTTGGGTGCAAACCAACGACTCAACCATAAAAGGTGACATAGAACTGCGATACGGGTCCAAGATCCGACCACTTGTGCTAAATGCGGATTCAGAAGCAACCGAAGATACTTGAACAGCAAGGATATCTCTAGCTAGCTCAGATAAGACTGGGAATTTAGAACTGTTTCGCCCCCACCAAGATAGAACATCAAAGTCCAATCCCAAAGCAGTTACAGTCCTTGCCATTAGATAAGTCGAGTTCCACCTGGTTGCAACATCAAGACATAAGCTTCCTCGACCTACGTTCCCTGTGTCGACCCTCAACAGAAATGACTTCAACCGATCACCTGATGATCTCACATACTTAATCGCATTTCTGATGGACACTATACTCCTTTTTGCTTTGGATAAACCATCCCTCACTATCAAGTTGAGGACATGCGCACAGCACCGCATATGAAGATAATCACCATTACTAACTAAAGCATCAGGTCCTCTCATGATCAAAGCATCAGCGAATACCCTTAGAGCCTTGTCATTCCCCTTAGCGTTATCCACTGTTACTGTGAAGACCTTCTCAATTCCCCACTCTTCAAGACAGGCTACCAAATGCTCAGCAATTGTATCACCTTTGTGATCTGTCACTGGCTTGAAACTGATAATCCTCTTCTGCAACTTCCAATCTCTGTCAATCCAGTGGGCTGTTACCACCATGTAGCTACAAGAAGTCGTGGGAGCTACCCATATATCAGTTGTCATAGACACTCTCTGCTTCTCCTTACCAAACAGCTCCTTCAAAGCTCCTTTCTCTCTCAGATACATACTGTATATATCTGTTGTGGCTGTCTTCCTGCAATGGACCGTATACATGGGAAGCATGTTGCTGCAAAATCTCCTAAAACCCTCAGACTCCACAAATGCAAACGGCAGCTCATTAAGAACGATCATCTCATTCACAGACCTTCTGAACAAAGCTTGATCATACTTGATTGCAGTCATTACACCACTGCTATCACCAGCCAACACACTCTGAGTACCACTCTCTAGATGCATCTTGTACATCTTACACCTACTAATGTGATTCTTCATTGCACTTGTTCCATGAATCACTGTGTCACATCCTAGAGCTTGACCACAGTACCGACAGTTGGCGAGGGCCTGATCATGTGCTTGCTGAATAAAATGCTCCCAAACCGGAGATCTATGAGCTGGCTTTTTCCTCGGTTGAGACGGTACAGTAGAAGTTGTAGCCTGAGTTCGTCGTCTCTTCCCACCAACTGGAGAAGCTGTCGGACCATCATCAATCTCTTCTTGTAGAACCGGGTCAATGTTCTCTTCCCCAGAGTCATGAGACATCTGTTAAAAACAACAAGTGAAAAAGATCAGTCCAAGTCTAAAGACTAACACTAACAGTACAAACAAAAGCAAAGATCAGTCCAAGTCTAAAGACTAACACTAACAGTACAAACAAAAGCATAGATCAGTACAAGTCTAAAGACTAACACTAACAGTACAAACAAAAGCATAGATCAGTACAAGTCTAAAGACTAACACTATCGGACATCAAAAGCAAACAATGAAACCAAACCCAACACATACTTAGTTCTAACTACAACAGACATCAAAAGCAAAGAATGAAACCAAGAACAAGACATACTTAGTTCTAACAAGTAACAAGACATACTTAGTTCTAACAAGTAACAACACATACTTAGTTCTAACAAGTAACAACACATACTTAGTTCTAACTACAACTATCGGACATCAAAAGCAAAGAATGAAACAAAGAACAAGACATACTTAGTTCTAATAAGTAACAACACATACTTAGTTCTAATTATAACTATCAGACATCAAAGGCAAACAATGAAACCAAAGGATACTTAGTTCTAATCGGACAACATAAGCAAAGAATGAAACCAAACCCAACGAATGAAACCAAACCCAACATAAGCAAAGAATGAAACCAAACCCAACTATCGGACATCAAAAGCAAAGAATGAAACAAAGAACAACAAATCCTAGAGCTATACAACGAATCAAAGACGGACAACAATAAAACAAAAGGATTAAGACAAAAGGATTACACGATGCTTTACAACAAAAGGATTAAGACAAAAGAACTTACACTGAAGATTAAACACAAGGTTGATCAGGACAACACAGGATCAGATCAGAAACTCGAGAATCTCTTTCTCTGTCGCCGCTAAGAGGAAGAGTTTAGATAGATTAGGTTTAGGGTTAGAACTAATGATATAAACCGGTGTATTAGCTTATATACCTAGGGTTAAATTTCGGGTTTCCGTCGGTTTTGTCTCTCCGAACCGAACCGAAGACAAAACCGAAATTTTTTGAAAACCATTCCGATCGGAATCAAAAAACAAATATAACCGAACCGAATTGTCCGAATCTCGGTTCGGTTCGGTTCGGACAATTCGGTTCGGTTCGGATTCCCAGGCCTAGAAAAAATGCTGTGATAAGGCGGACCTAGCAAAAATTATTACTGGTGGAATCGAACAGGCAACCTCAAGCAAATTTCACCTTGTTCTCATGCCATTCTGCTACTTAGCTTTTTCTGCATAATGTAATTTTTTTTGATATTTCAATACTACTGGTGGCAACTGCCACCACAAATCGAAACGTGGGTCCGCCCCACTGATGAAATGACAATGTTAATAGATAGATATCCATATCGCATCGTATTTTGGATTAATCTTATGTATTGTGTTTATGCTTATCGTTAAACCAAAAATGTTACCATAGAATTTAATGAAACCAACCCAAGATTAGTAAAAGCTTTAAAATTTAAACTTTAGCTGAGCCTAATGAATGAAATAAGCAACGGTTTGGTTCTAACATGTAACAGTTGATAGACCGGACCATTTATTTATTATCACTGAATGAAATGGTTAAATGTTAATAATACCCATTTCACACATTCCTTAAGAATATTTCTTCATTTTAATTTTTAGGTTAAGCAAGGTTCTTCTCCCCCAAGTGATTAGGGTTTAGTGGGTTCTTCCCACCTGTCATCATCAAATGGTTATTTATCCTTAATTACCAGTCGTCTGGTCAATAAAGTTTTTGTCTTGTTGTTCTAATCTCCCGTTAGTGCTGAATGTTTGCTGGTTCAGTTCACGCACCAACTGTTCGATGAAATGTCTGAATGAAAACTAGGAGACAGTTTTCATCAAATCTCGTACCAGCCCAGAAGCTTCAGTGTTGGTGTTAAAGAATTGACGAAGAAAAATAACATCTTTCAGATAAAAGCGATGTTGTCATGGAGGAAAACGAAGCTTCGGGCTGTTTTACTTCACCAGTCTCGTTTGACTTCTTTGTTTCGTGGAGTTCTTCTCCTCGACGCCATTGAAGTTACAGGTACTCAATCTCGAGCTTCTTTACAACATGGTTTGGCGGGTAAAACTGTTCTGTATAACGCCAGGAACCCCATTGTGTTATCTACACTTCGTACTGGTACCACGTTCCATGTACGGTCTATCAAAATAACAGAAGCATTTTCAACAATTTCTGGATCTATATTGCTTCAAGCCAGGGATCCTGCTAAACTTAATGAAGAAATTCAAATTGCAGTTGATGAACATAGATGTGATGAAGCTTGGAGATTGTTTGAACAACACATGCAAATGGAAGGGTTTCCGCGAAAATCTGTTGTCAACAATGTTTTGGTTTGTTTTGCTGAGAGTCTTGATTCCAATTGGCTACAAAAGGGTTACACTTTAGTGGAACAAGCCTACGAGGAGAGTAAACAGAATTTGCTGGAGAAGGAACCTCTGTTATATCTCTCCTTGGCTCTCGCCAAGTCTGGCATGGCTGTTCCTGCATCAACGATCTTGAGGAAGCTGGTTGAGACAGAAGAGTATCCTCATGTGAGTTCCTGGTCTGCGGTGTTAGGACATATGTCTCTTGCGGGTTCAGGAAGTTATCTTTCTGCGGAGTTGGTTCTTGAGATTGGTTACTTGTTTCAGNTACAGGTACTCAATCTCGAGCTTCTTTACAACATGGTTTGGCGGGTAAAACTGTTCTGTATAACGCCAGGAACCCCACTGTGTTATCTACACTTCGTACTGTTACCACGTTTCATGTATGGTCTATCAAAAGAACAGAAGCATTTTCAACCATTTCTGGATCTATATTGCTTCAAGCCAGGGATCCTGCTAAACTTAATGAAGAAATTCAAATTGCAGTTGATGAACATAGATGTGATGAAGCTTGGAGATTGTTTGAACAACACATGCAAATGGAAGGGTTTCCGCGAAAATCTGTTGTCAACAATGTTTTGGTTTGTTTTGCTGAGAGTCTTGATTCCAATTGGCTACAAAAGGGTTACACTTTAGTGGAACAAGCCTACGAGGAGAGTAAACAGAATTTGCTGGAGAAGGAACCTCTTTTATATCTCTCCTTGGCTCTCGCCAAGTCTGGCATGGCTGTTCCTGCATCAACGATCTTGAGGAAGCTGGTTGAGACAGAAGAGTATCCTCATGTGAGTTCCTGGTCTGCGGTGTTAGGACATATGTCTCTTGCGGGTTCAGGAAGTTATCTTTCTGCGGAGTTGGTTCTTGAGATTGGTTACTTGTTTCAGAATAACAGAGTTGATCCACGAAAGAAGAGCAACGCATCTTTGCTTGCAATGAAGCCTAATACTCAGGCATTGAACATTGCTTTGGCGGGTTGTTTGTTGTTTGGGACAACACGGAAAGCTGAACAGCTTCTTGATATGATACCAAAGATCGGTGTTAAAGCTGATGCAAACTTGTTAGTAATAATGGCTCATATATACGAAAGAAATGGGCGGCGAGAGGAACTGAGGAAGCTTCAAAGGCATATAGATGAAGCTTGTAACTTGAATGATTCTCAGTTTTGGCAATTTTATAACTGTTTGCTCATGTGTCACCTGAAATTTGGGGATCTTGAATCTGCTTCGAAAATGGTTCTGGAAATGCTAAGAAG
Organism: Camelina sativa; assembly: GCF_000633955.1. Classification (NCBI taxonomy): domain Eukaryota; kingdom Viridiplantae; phylum Streptophyta; class Magnoliopsida; order Brassicales; family Brassicaceae; genus Camelina; species Camelina sativa. The sequence goes on along the minus strand of NC_025701.1, from coordinate 974,985 downwards.
AGGAAAGGTAGCAAGGAACTCACTTGGAGCCGCCATTCTTGGATTTGATACTGCAGATGATGATAGTTTGAATCTCAAAAAAGTGTCTGGAAAAGGATCGGAGATTAAAGAACACGATAATCCCGAAACTAAAGGGGTTTCTATTCACAGTATGATTCCCTATGATGAGTTCTCTAGAGACAGGAAGTTTTTGAAACTTGAAGCTGAGGCTAAGGATGTTCTTGGTTCATTGTTGGCTAAGTTGCATGTACAGGTCAAATTGATTACCTCCAAACGCGGTGTTCTGCAGCCGACGGAAGAGATTTATGTGAAATTAGCAAAGGCATTCCTGGAAAGTGGGAAGATGAAAGAGTTAGCAGAGTTTCTGTTAAAGGCAGAACATGAAGACTCCCCTGTTTCTAGTGATAACTCGATGCTGGTGAATGTTATCAACGCTTGTATTTCCCTAGGAATGTTGGATCAGGCGCATGATCTACTCGATGAGATGCGTATGGCTGGGATAAGAACCGGTTCTTCG
>NC_025701.1:955302-973428 GCF_000633955.1 Camelina sativa | reverse complement strand
AAGAACCGGTTCTTCGGTTTATTCTTTGCTCCTCAAAGCGTACTGCAAAACCAACCGAACTAGAGAAGTGACATCACTCCTTAGAGATGCTCAAAAGGCAGGGATTCAGTTAGACTCAAGCTGTTATGAAGCTTTAATCCAGTCTCAAGTGATTCAGAACGATACTCATGGAGCTCTCAATGTGTTCAAGGAAATGAAAGAGGCAAAGATACCGAGAGGTGGCAATCAGCAGTTCGAGAAGCTCTTAAAGGGATGTGAAGGAAACGCAGAGGCGGGACTTATGTCGAAACTCTTGAGAGAAATCAGAGAAGGGCAGAGTTTGGATGCTGGTGTCCATGATTGGAACAATGTAATCCATTTCTTTAGCAAGAAAGGTTTGATGCAAGATGCAGAGAAGGCGTTAACGAGGATGAGAAGTCTTGGGCATTCGCCAAATGCTCAAACTTTTCATTCTATGGTCACAGGGTATGCAGCCATAGGGAGTAAATACACAGAGGTCACTGAGCTATGGGGAGAAATGAAGTCCATAGCCGCAGCTACTTCATTGATGAGGTTTGATCAAGAGTTGCTCGATGCGGTGCTCTACACGTTTGTTAGAGGCGGATTTTTCTCGCGGGCTAATGAAGTTGTGGAGATGATGGAGAAAAGGAATATGTTTGTTGATAAGTACAATTATCGGATGCTCTTCTTGAAGTATCACAAGACTGCTTATAAAGGCAAAGCTCCAAAAGTTCAGAGTGAGTCTCAGCTCAAAAAGAGAGAAGCTGGTTTAGTATTCAAGAAATGGCTCGGGCTATCTTGATTATGAATGTGAACACCATTTTGTATATTTATAACTTACCATCATACAAAGATCTATACAGAGGCAGCTTAAACATTGATAAAGCTTTGGATTTATTTATCTTTTGTTAGATTTTGGTTTATATACATACACATCCAAACGCTTATTAGTTCAGGTTCCCAGTAAGCCAGTGGAAGAGTTTCATCAATCGTAAATCATGTTATTTATCCTGCAAAGATTGTGAAACTGGTGGAGTTGGTTGTAATTCTCAAAGGATGATATGAATGTGTAAAGGAGAAAAAAGTTAGTACTAAGTTACAGCTAACCTTTGATCCTGAATAGAGCACTACCATCTGAAACCTGTTGGCCTGCTTTAACTTTGAGGCCCTGTATGCTTCCAGAGGATGGGGCTTTCACAACGTGCTGAACCACCAAGTAGGACAAGAATAAAACGATAATTACTTTACTGTTTCTTATATTTATGGTATATGGTTGCGAGGTATATGAAGAGGTTTGTTNGACAGAAAGGGCATGAGCTAAAGCTGTGACTCTATGAGTAGTTGGTTGAACATGATGCTAATGATTTACCTTCAAGTATGTGGCTAGACTAACGTTCATGCTCAATCCGGCAGCTTCAACTCTAAAATCGCACTTTCCTGCTCGAGTTACCCGGACTTCTAAACTTGGAGAATCATTGCCATCCTATCAGAATACCGACTATAGATTAGGACTCATAAATTTAATGTACATAAGACAGCAATGGGGTAAAACATAAGCATTAATATAAAAAGGTAAGTAAAAGTAAATATTAAACAAATGGCAAAAATGAAAATAATTACTGAGTAGTGTGTATGATTGCGCACCTAAAAGTATAAGAGTGTGATAATGTTATTTATTTTATATAAAAATATATTTCACCCATGAAATATGGAAAATAATGTTAATTATTGTGATAATGTTATTTATTTTTAAAACTGTTGTAATAATTAATTTTTAATATATACGTCATTTGTTTCATAAAGAGTGTCATTTTTAAATTTTATTTTTGTTTTACAAAAAGTGTGATTTTACATTTCCATTGCACTATATAATATTTTCATTTTTCATTAGATTTTCTAGTTTTATCTTTAATCTATAACTAAATTAACCCATTAAACATTTATTAAATAAAGGCATATATGTATATTGTAATATTTTTTTAATTTGTGTGAAATATGTCAAAATAACATTTATTGTGAAACAGAGGAAGTACTTGAATAATCATCAAAATTTTAAAAATTGAAGAATAAGTTTGGTATTTCAAAAAGTTAAATAGATGAATAAGTTTTTTAATAGTTTATAAAATATAATTTACTTTAAATAATAAATATGTTATGAAAATTATAATTAAATTATTAACTATATATATATATATTTTTTTAATAATTGATGAAGTTTTTCATTTTAAAAAACTAATAAAAATAAACATTACCTTATATATTATAATAACACATGTATGTAAATAATAATGAAATAAAGATTTCCTTACATATATGAATGACACATTTAATAAATCAAAAGACTTACTTTTGTAAATATATTTATTTTGAAATGCTTAATTGCAATTAAATCTCCAAATCCTTCTGTCAACAAAATATTTCTCTATATATTAATAGGGATACAGAGACAGCTTAAACATTGATAAAGCTTTGGATTTATTTATCTTTTGTAAGATTTTGGTTTATATACATACACACGCAAACGCTTATCAGTTCAGGTTTCCAGTATCCTCTTCGATCAAGGTTTTCGAAACCCTAGCAGATATCGAGATCCAACAGCTCTGCTCATCTCTTAGGTAAAAATTCTCGCCCCGATCTAACTTATATTCTTAGAGAGTTTACACTTTTAGAGTTGGAGAACATTATCGCATAGCCCACACAACTATCTATCTGAAAGTAATATTTGTGATCGAAACGGTGAAGATGTGTAATTTTAGAGTCTTCTTCTTTTCTCTCTACTTTATCCCAAATTTTTAATATTTGGGTATCTTTCTTAGGTTTATAAGAAAGTCGTCTGGAATGATGATGAAGAAGGCGACGCAGGAGGAAGCTGTGGCGGAAACAGCGGTGTTTTGGGACGTCTTGACGTGTCCGGTGCCCCCTGAATATGATGCTCGTCTGGTCGCTCCCTGCATTAAACGGTATTTGAAGAATTTAGGCTACTCTGGTCCTCTCACCATCATTGCCATTGGCCTACTAGCAGAGGTCTCCGAAGAAGTCCTGCAAGCGTTCTATTCCACTGGAATCGTTCTTAACAACGTCCCCTTGGGTTAGTTATCTTCTCTTCCTAAAAGATTTTATTCTCTTTCCTTGACGATGAATGAATAAAGAGAGTCTTAAAGTAGTTTTGGTTTGAAACAGGAGGTTCCAAAGGCATTTTGGGAACTATGTATGAGTGGACCAATAGTTATCCACCTCCAGCTAATTTGATGCTCATATCCTCCCATGCGTCTATCTTCCCTCATGTCCTTAGAAAGCCTCTTTATTCTGGATACAATATTTTTGAGCTGTGTCCATATGATTCTCCTAATCCTGAATCCCTCTGGAAAGACTTCCTTCTGAAAGGTGCAGTACTGTGTGTGTGTGTGTTTGTCCTTTCTCTCACTCTGTGCTTGTATTATTTACAAGCAAATCTCTTGGTTCAACCTATATCTACTTTATTTTTTCTCCCCCACAGATTCAGGCGCACTGAAGGAGGATACGTGTCATGGAACCTGTGAAACTCCCTCCTGGCTTTGCTCAGTATGCTATGATTATTTCTGCGAAGGATTTGAAGATTTCACCACCCATATCTCTAGTGAAGAACATGAACTGAATGTAATTAATCATATCCTAGTCATACCAAACAGATTTGTCGTATCAAAACGTTTTCTAGCACTTTCTTTAGTTTTTGTTTGCCCAATTTTTTAACCAATCTTAGTTATCATCTTGAACTATGAAGGCTACCTGGGTCGACAACCACGCTGGCGCTGCAATAACGGTCTTTTGGGACATCAAAAGTTGTCCTGTTCCTGCTGACTGTGATCCTCATCGGGTCGGTCCAACTATCAGACAGTATTTGGCGGAGTTAGGCTTCTCTGGTCCTATCACCATCAATGCCTTTGGCCTACTAACTGACATCCCTGATGATGTCCTGCGAGCGGTCTCTTCCTCTGGAATCGTTCTTAATCACGTCTCCTACGGTTAGTATCTCCTCATCCTTTTGTAGGAACTTGATGAATAGACAGTCGACGTACTCAAGTCTTTTGTTTCTCAAACAGATTTCGATGACACAATGACCGTTATGTATCTGTGGGCCTTTGGCAATAAACCTCCATCTAATATGATGGTCATATGCCCCTATTCAACATTCTTAGGCGATATTATTGACTTTCTACAAAAGTTTGGATTCAACATTATTCAGCCGTTTCCATGTCACGCTCCTTATTCAGAGTCCCTCTGGACAAGATTTATTCTAGAAGGTGTGTGTGTTTCTCTCCTCTCACTGTGTTATTGTAATATCCAGCATATATCTCTGTTGCTGAATTAGCTTCTTTTTTTTTTCTTTTTTCCCCCACAGATTCATGGGAATTGGAATTTGAGGAGGATAAGTGCAGTGAAACGGGTGAACATGCCGCTTGGGTTTGCTCAGTATGCGACGATATTTCTGGCCAAGGCTTTGAAAATTTCAAAAAGCATCTTAAAAGTCGAGAACATTTCAAAAAGCATCTTAAAAGTCGAGAACATGAACTGGAGGTACTTAAGAATTCCATCCTAACCAGATGACTTACTTGTTGTATTAATTTATTTTGTCATTGTCAAACTGTTTTTGAGTCTAACAAGCTCTTGCCACAAGTAGTTTTTGTTTCAGTTGTAGTATACAAACCTTAATTTTGACCCCATGTTATTATTTTCAAGCAGATGAACGAGGATGCAGTTGAATCCGCAGATGAGGCTCCCCTTGATTCTCTTGCTTCCACCATGGTGAGTGAGGAATCAATCACACTGCTTGAAAACATCTTTACCGCTAAGTAGTTTCCTTTTTTTTTGTTTTCCTAAATTTGACCCTGTGTGGATTTGGTTTTTAGGACAAGATATCTTTGCATGCTGGGCATAATATCAACCATGTTGGGAAAAACATGGTTGTAGCCGGAGCTGTGGTCCCTTGCTTATCTGTACAAGAAGCAACGGAAGGCAAGTTTTGATATCTGAAAACGTTAAGATTTCTTCTTTGGAATTTTTGGGTTTAATTGTCGATAACTAATAATGACATTGACACATTGTAGGAAAAATATTACAAGCACACTTGAGGACAAACGGAAGACGTGAAGAAGAATAAAACATGATTTGTTCTACTCCTAGCGGCAAATTAGCTTAACTACTGTAATAATAATTATGCTTATTTAAAATTCTCGTTTTATTGATTAATATATATATATATATATATATATATATATATATATATATATATATATATATATATATATATGGAGATCCGATATTGTTAACCAGAGTATTTTTCAAATGATCAATAATTTGACATCGATAAGTAGAACAGTAAAGTTTTGAATGTTTGATAGTGTTGCCGGCAATACTAGAGCTCCTCCCACAATAACAGGAAAATAAATTAAACAACAGAGATTTGGTTTGCTGATCACTTTTTTCTTGTTGAAGCTGTGTAAAATAAAATGTAAATCAAATTTCATATCTGTGCATAAACACAAGATGACTTGTCTCGTTCTGTACAAGCGGTGTCATGGATAAACTCATTGTATCTCTCGATTGTTTCGATCTCATTGTCCTATAACACGTAGCTCGGTTTACAGGCCCCGATTTTCTCTAACCAAAGATTTCTTCTAAGGAATGTTGAGTTGATTCCGTAACTGATGCTTCTTTCTTTGAAACTATACCAATGATTTCAGACATTACCTTTAAGTCAGTCTCGGATTTGTGTTGTACGGAATCTGCAAGAGACGATATCAGTAAGGCACTGCCTAGAAGAGGAAAGGTAGCAAGGAACTCACTTGGAGCCGCCATTCTTGGATTTGATACTGCAGATGATGATAGACTGGATCTCAAAAAAGTATCTGGAAAAGGATCAGAGGTTAATGAACACGATATTCCCGAAATTAAAGTGGTTTCTAATCACAGTATGATTCCTTATGATGAGTTCTCTAGAGATAGGAAGTTTTTGAAACTTGAAGCTGAGGCTAAGGATGTTCTTGGTTCATTGTTGTCTAAGTTGCGTGTACAGGTCAAATTGATTACCTCCAAACGCGGTGTTCTGCAGCCGACGGAAGAGATTTATGTGAAATTAGCAAAGGCATTCCTGGAAAGTGGAAAGATGAAAGAGTTAGCAGAGTTTCTGTTAAAGGCAGAACATGAAGACTCCCCTGTTTCTAGTGATAACTCGATGCTGGTGAATGTTATCAACGCTTGTATTTCCCTAGGAATGTTGGATCAGGCGCATGATCTACTCGATGAGATGCGTATGGCTGGGGCAAGAACCGGTTCTTCGGTTTATTCTTTGCTCCTCAAAGCGTACTGCAAAACAAACCGAACTAGAGAAGTGACATCACTCCTTAGAGATGCTCAAAAGGCAGGGATTCAATTAGACTCAAGCTGTTATGAAGCTTTAATCCAGTCTCAAGTGATTCAGAACGATACTCATGGAGCTCTCAATGTGTTCAAGGAAATGAAAGAGGCGAAGATACCGAGAGGCGGCAATCAGCAGTTCGAGAAGCTCTTAAAGGGATGTGAAGGAAACGCAGAGGCGGGACTTATGTCGAAACTCTTGAGAGAAATCAGAGAAGGGCAGAGTTTGGATGCTGGTGTTCATGATTGGAACAATGTGATCCATTTGATGCAAGATGCAGAGAAGGCGTTAACGAGGATGAGAACTCTTGTTCATTCGCCAAATGCTCAAACTTTTCATTCTATGGTCACAGGGTATGCAGCCATAGGGAGCAAATACACAGAGGTCACTGAACTATGGGGAGAAATGAAGTCCATAGCCGCAGCTACTTCATTGATGAGGTTTGATCAAGAGTTGCTCGATGCGGTGCTCTACACGTTTGTTAGAGGCGGATTTTTCTCGCGGGCTAATGAAGTTGTGGAGATGATTGAGAAAAAGAATATGTTTGTTGATAAGTACAAGTATCGGATGCTCTTCTTGAAGTATCACAAGACTGCTTATAAAGGCAAAGCTCCAAAAGTTCAGAGTGAGTCTCAGCTCAAGAAGAGAGAAGCTGGTTTAGTATTCAAGAAATGGCTCGGGCTATCTTGATTATGAATGTAAACACCATTTTGTATATTTAAAACTTACCATCATACAAAGATCTATACAGAGGCAGCTTAAACATTGATAAAGCTTTGGATTTATTTATCTTTTGTAAGATTTTGGTTTATATACATACACACCCAAACGCTTATTAGTTCAGGTTCCCAGTAAGCCAGTGGAAGAGTTTCATCAATCGTAAATCATGTTATTTATCCTGCAAAGATTGTGAAACTGGTGGAGTTGGTTGTAATTCTCAAAGGATGATATGAATGTGTAAAGGAGAAAAAAGTTAGTACTAAGTTACAGCTAACCTTTGATCCTGAATAGAGCACTACCATCTGAAACCTGTTGGCCTGCTTTAACTTTGAGGCCATGTATGCTTCCAGAGGATGGGGCTTTCACAACGTGCTGAACCACCAAGTAGGACAAGAATAAAACGATAATTACTTTACTGTTTCTTATATTTATGGTATATGGTTGCGGGGTATATGAAGAGGTTTGTATACTAACCTCCATCTTCATTGCCTCCAGGACTAATACAGGTTGACCTTGATCTACTTTAGCTTCGTTTTCGACAAGGACCTTGACTACTAATCCGGCCATGGGGGCCACAATGGTTCCTGGAGGGTGTGATGATGTTTCGGAGCTGGTTCTGGGTTGAACACCTTCTTCATCTTCAGAGAATTTGATTCCTACCTTCTGCTTGAATTGATGGTGTTCTGAACCATGCCATATATGGATGTGCTTATAACCCTCCTGTTACCAAAACACATCATAAGCAATTAAGCAGCAATTACGAGAGAGGCGGAAAGGGCGTGAGATAAAGCTGTGACTCTATGAGGAGTTGGTTGAACATGATGCTAATGATTTACCTTCAAGTATGTGGCTAGACTAACGTTCATGCTCAATCCGGCAGCTTCAACTCTAAAATCACACTTTCCTGCTCGAGTTACCCGGACTTCTAAACTTGGAGAATCATTGCCTTCCTGCCTCGTGGAATGTTGTCAAACCATCAGAATCCTTACTATAGATTTGGATTCATATATTTTAATGTATATAAGACAGCAATGGGGTTCAGCGTTAACTTTTCCAAAAAGAATTTAAAAGTGAGTTAAAAACCTGAATAAGATAGCTCCCATCTGGTTGATATATTACACCGAGTGATATTAGGTTAGAACCAATTCCCTCGTATTCATTATTCCACTCTAGCTCAATGGTTTGTTTGGCTTCATGATGGACCCTAAAAGGAGGATGAGAATACCATATGGATGGAAGTTTCCCTGGATGAGTTTACACATAATAAATTAAAGCATGCTCGGGAATCATGTAACTGGTGAAGAAGAAACTAGACTCATGTGAACTGACCATGATTACTTTCATTCCAAGCAGAATGCTCGATTGCGGAGACACAAGCAGCCACCAATGCTGCACTATGATTAACTGCTTCGTATGCCACTTCTGCTGCAGCTGGATTGCTTTCGTCAGCAAACAGATCACTTCTATGGTGCTCAATAAAATGAGTTTCGACATTGCCCACTGCAAACTCCTTATGACTAGTAAGTTTTTGAAGGAAATTAATGTTTGTAGGTACACCTGCTACCTGCCAACAAAGATACCATGTAATTACTGAACTATTGTGGTAGCCAAGAAGCGATGTGCAAGATAAAGAATCTCTTAAGAAAAATGGAACCATAAGGCGTTGACAAATTATAGTTGTGCTGAAGTATAATTTGCCACTGTAGAGAGAACCAAAATATTATTACGGGGTCTTAGGGAATGTACCTGAAAGTTAGACAAGCAATCCTTCAGTTTCACTAAAGCTTCGCCACGATTACCTCCCCAGACAACAAGCTTTGCAATCATAGGATCATAGTGCATGCTAACAGTGTCTCCTTGCTCAACTCCAGTTTCAACCCGAACTGTTAAGAGGCAAATCCAAGATGAAAGAGGTTAACAAAAGGACAAAAACATGGTTAGGTATCGAATAAAAACATTTGTATACACAATTTTGTACTTCACCTGATGGTGAGACTGCAACAGGGCGATAATGATTGAGGACCCCAGTTGCAGGAAGAAATCCTTTTGGAACATTTTCAGCATATATCCTGGCCTCAAAGGCATGACCTGCCAAGATAATACATATGCGGATCAAAATAAAGAATTAATAGATATATTTTCACGAAACTGTTGTGCAAATTTTTTTACGCCACAACTAGTATCTTAAACAATCATTGATTCAATACAGAATAACAGGTGAGAGTAAACCAAAAAGAAACATGTTCCATTTATCTCAAGGAGGAAGAGCGATACCTGACAGTGGCATCTCGGATTGGCTTATGGGGAGAGGTTCCCCATTGGCAACCCGAATTTGCCATTCCACAAGATCTTGACCAACAATCATCTCAGTTACAGGATGTTCGACCTAAGAAGGATCATCAGTGTTCCTTTGGATAGCCAAATGTTTATTGAGTTAAATTTAATGAACATACAGATTAAAGAAGCACCTGTAGACGGGTGTTCATTTCCATAAAATAAAATTGATCAGACTCTGTGTCAACTATAAATTCCACCGTCCCAGCATTGTAATATCCAACTGCCTTTAAATATCAGAAGGTAACAGAATATAAGCGCTTTGTGGAAGCTGAAGTGAAAGATAGCCTAGCAAGAAGAGGTTTCAAAAGACTACACATCAAATGAACTCAAATTAAAAAAATGGTAAACTTCAATCAAAAAGACCATGATCAAATATTAGTAATGCACAACATAGAAAAATAAAATAAAAAATAGAGACACATGGCCCATACAGTCTACTATGAATGAATACGATACACACACATGGCCCATACAGTCTACTATGAATGAATACGATACTATGAGTATGAAACATCTTTTACTAAGATTTCTTGCTAAAAACCATTAAATCTGTAAAGATGAAAGCAGGATTTAAAAGAATACCCGTGCAGCAGAGACCGCAGCTTGGCCTAAGTTTGCGCGGAAGTTTTCAGATATATTAGGCTGCACCAGCAGAGTGACAGTCAGACCCACATCAATTTATGCTGGAAAAGATATACATATAATAGGAAATAAATAGAGTCATTACCGCAGGAGCTTCTTCGATAATCTTTTGGTGTCTTCTTTGCACACTGCAATCCCTTTCGTATAGATGAAGAACATTTCCATGTTTGTCACCAAATATCTAAAAGCAGTGGAAACATCGAATGAAACTTAATTAAGATGCTATTAATAAAGAAAGAGCCAGAAACAGTTACTCAATGAATACGTATAAGCCAGCAAAATATAACTTGATCCATATAACTTAAACAGGACAAGGCAGTAGAAATAGAAGTTAATGCTTTAAACCAAAGTTATAATATCTATCTTCCTTCTATACACAACAAATTGGTTTCAATGCGCCATAAAAAGAAAGACATAATAACAATTATTGATAATTTTGCCTGGATATCATGGCAATGAGCAATATATCCATGGCTATCATATAAGAAAAGAAACAGAATATGGAATTTAACGACCAACTACCTGGACTTCTATATGCCTTGGTCGAGTGATGTATTTCTCAAGAAGAATAGTGTTAACGCCAAAAGAAGCAGCAGCTTCACGTTGAGCCCCTAAAAACGAGTCAGCAAAATCCTTCTCACTTTGCACTATCCTCATTCCCTAAAAAACAAAAGCTTTACTTAAACTTCAAAACCAATAAATGTTAAAAAAAGGGTATCAAACTTATTGGCCAATATTCTGTATTTTCGCCACTTAAATCATAACATACCTTGCCCCCACCTCCATGCGTTGGCTTGATTATAATAGGGTATCCAATCTTTTCAGCTTCTGACTTCATATGATCAATATCTTGCTCATGGCCATGATATCCTGGCACGAGAGGTACTCCGGCAGCCCCCATTATCCTCTTGGATGCACTGAATTAAATACCCATGAGGGACACGTCGTCACAAGTTATTCGAAGACAAAAAAAAACACAGCTTGTGTGCAAAGAAAGAAGCATGGAGTAATAATAGGAAGGCTGTGATGATTAGTACCTTTTATCACCCATGTCTCTAATTGCAGATGCTGGAGGTCCAATGAATGTTAAACCTGAGTCTTCACAGAGTGGAGCAAAGTCCGAACTTTCTGATAAGAACCCATATCCAGGGTGTATCGCCTAGTCATAATTTAAAGACCACATCAGAAACTATACAAGAAAACGATTAACCTATTTCAAGAAATTTGGTTCTCCTATTCAACTAAAGTCTTTGGATTTAAACAATAGACTAACCAAAAAAATCACACCTGCGCACCAGTCCGAGCCGCTGCCTCCATAATAGTCGCACCACTGAGGTAACTGAGCCGAGCCGAGGGCGGGCCAATCCGTACCGCTTCGTCTGCAGACTTCACATGGAGAGAATCTCTATCAGCGTCACTGTAAACAGCAACGGTCTGAATCCCTAAACGCTTCGATGTTCTCATGATCCGGCAAGCAATTTCGCCTCTGTTCGCCACCAGAATCTTCTCGATACACAGCTCCTTAGGCTTAATCGAAACTCCTCCTCCGAAAGATGCGGACCCGGAGATATATCTTACGAGCATAGAGTAACTTTTCCGGCGAACATTACGCCGTAGTGCCCACACCGTCATCATCGACATTGATCTCGCTTTCGAAAACTCTTCCGAGTGGAGAAGAAAAGAAAAAACACGAGTGTGACTCAGCAACTACACGTTGGTTGTTGTGTCGTGTGTTTTGTAGTGAGGGGCTTTTGGTCATTTTTATAAAAAAAACTAATCAACGATGAATAGTGACGTGGCACACTTTATCATGGTTGGTCGTCTAAATGGATATGCGTCTGATGTGCCGCTTGCGTTGCGTCTCTACCCTATCGCTACAGTGTCATGGGCTTACTTATAGGCTTCCGTTTTCTAATGGGCCTATCGTTCGCGAAGCATTGGCATAAGGCTTTGTTTCAATTATGGGCTTACATGCTTCGATTTTTTTATTGTTTTTGGGCATTTTGAAATATTATTAATTTTGAATTATCGATATAAATAGCATTGATGTTGTTGTGTGTTTTTAAATTTCACTTCAGAGTTTAATAGAGGATCAACTTTGATAATGTGAAAAGCATATGGAGGGATAATTATAAATGATTTCTGAACAAATAAAAACTATAATGTACTACTACTAATCTTTGGGGGGGGAGCTGGAACAATTAAAGTGTGTTGTGGTTAGGTAGGTGGCTGTTGAGTGTTGACTCATCTAATTCATTTATTTTTGCTTTGTAGACTTCCTCTATACATTCTAGAACCGACAATAAAAATAACATTAAGAAAATAAACACACACACACAGAGTTTTTTTTATTAATTCAATATTGGCAACCGAACATATATATATTCTAATAAACTCGAGGGACACAATTGATTTGAAGTCACGCTGTTGATTTATTAGAATGAATCGTAACTCATGCGAAACGTCATGTAAACATATATACCAAAACCGTTTTGTGATGCTTAAAAGTCAGACTCAGACACCCTAATTGTGTTCCAATAGGTAGATAATATATTTGTCCGTNAAAAAAAAAAAAAAAAAAAAAAAAAAAAAAAAAAAAAAAAAAAAAAAAAAAAAAAAAAAGGATGACATAAGTTGTATCAAAGAACTGAAGAAGTAATGCAATACCAAACAACAAAAAGCATGCATGTCAAATTATTGTAAATTTAAATTAATGTTGACCTTCTCTCGTATTTCAATCTTGTGATAATTTATCAGAAAGCTGAATGAAATGATTCAATCGGGTAACTCAAACTATACAGTACACATTAATTAACGGTAAGCCAACATATGTTGTACTTTGTATATATACTGAATTTTTTACATAAAACAAAAAAAAGAAGTCATGATGAAGAACGTAACTCCGACTCAACAAACTTTAATAGCAACTTTAGATTGATTGAAAAAAGTTGGACACGCAAGATCGCAATAGGTCGAATCTAAAAAAATCCAACGTGGAGAAAGAAACAAAGGGTGACGAAAGTGGACCGAGAGACCTCACCGTCCAAGACATCCTGTCTTTGTCACTTATCTCTTGTCAGCGTCCCCTATCATTATTTCGTATTTGAATACTGTATGAAAAACTCTTATAACGTGCATGCTCGATAAATCGATTTAAATAAACTATTATGAGTAAAACTATATTAAAATTTAAGATTTATTTGAGTAAAATAAAATATGTAAATAAAGTTTGTTTTTGTTTATTCAAATTTACTTTTTTTTTTTTATGTAAAATAGGTTTTATTTCGTGAAATATTTGAATTTAGAAAATAATTTTAAATTGGAGTAGAAAATTTTGATGTTTTTTGGTGTTTCTAAAAATCAAATTCACATATTTTATATCTTAAATTATTATTTTCATCACTATGCTATTAAATAGATAAAGCAATATTTTTTATACTAATTAATTTAATTTAAACAAATACTAAGTTTAAAAATGCAATGAGAATAATGTATAAAGTGGTAATAAATGAATTAATTTTATTATTATTCTGGAAATGTAATTTACTTATAATAATTAAATATATTATGAAATTAATAATTAAATATATTTCCAGATTTTAATTGTTTTAAATCTTTCATTTTTATAAACTAACAGAAAAGAATCCTATCTTATATATATGTACATAATAATAAGATGTAAGAGTATTTATTAAAAAAAGGCACTGGAGCTATATAAACGTGATAGATTAATTTTTTTTTTAAACTGCTTTTCTATTAATATTTATAGGAGATTATTCTCAATAAAAAATCTTAAAATCTTTTTAGTTTTTGAGCACTTATGATCGATATTTCAAATAAATGAAATAAAAAAAGGTTCAGCAAAATAAATCCATCTTATTTTTTTTTCTTTTTTATTAAAAAATCCATATTACTTTGAACGTTCTTAAAGAAAATTTTAATACATTGACAAACAAATAAGAATAAATTAAATATAGAAAAAATAACTGCAGAATTGATATCATCCATTATACTATTATTTTCATGGGGAAAGGGGAAGTATCAGATCGAATCTCTTATTTTTCTCATGTGCATATGACATAAATAAAGAAATCAAATACTACTAAAATCTAAAATCACACGCGATGGTGAAGATAGATTTTAATATATACATGGATAAAAATCATTTATATTTGGACATGAAAGTCGCATTAAGTTTTTTTTTTTTTAATCTTTCAATATTTAATAGCAGATCCATGGTGGCAGCGAAGGCGATCCCAAGGAGGCAAAGTCACGCAACAGTGCACTAAAATAATAGTAATGTACCAAAAACATTTTTGAGAACTGTATTGGAGGGTAACTTCGTCATTTACTTAGCTTTTCTCTCTCTCTCTCTCTCTAAGTCCACCATACCTAAACCAAAATTCCTTCTTCACAACGTAAAAAGTAGAAACCAGAGTTCTGAAACGCCTGAAAGAGAGAGAAATAGAGAGATCTAGAGGAAGAAGATGATGAGATGAGAAGACGAAGAAGTGAAAGCTGAAAAGCTGATCCGAAGATTTCTCTTGTATAAGTATTATTTTTTTTTGGTTTGGTCCGGTAAGGCTCACAATCTTTGCTTTTACAGTACTGTTAGATTCGCTTTGGTAGCTAGGATTGATTTACTTCTGATAGCTAATTTCAAGTTTCGGCTTATTTAGTGCGCTGATTCATGTAAGATCATGTGGTTTCACTTGCTATCTTCTTCCCCCCCTGTGATTCTGGGTCTGTGTGTGTGATCGTCTTAATTCATATATCCTCGTTTTTAGAGAGCATACAATATCGTCATCTGTAACGAATTGGTTGGTGTGTTTCTGAGAACGAGTTACTTTTTGATAACTACCGATTTGATTTGGCCAGTGAATTTAATTTTTTGTTTATTTTTTGTTCTGTCTCGATTTTGGTCTTTCATTGACTTGGTAATTCGTTTCTATTGTTTTCTTCTGTATTTGTCTTTTTTTTATATGATTGATCAATACACTTGTTTCATTATTGTGAAAGCTTAACTAACCCTTGCTATTTTTACATTTTGTTCTTCTCTAGTTTTAGGAATTTTTACAGAGGACGAAATATATATCCTGGTCTACTTTGGGCATTGAGAGTGACTTCATATCCTGGTTCTGGAGTGATTTAATTATCCACTTACTTTGCTGGGAAAAAAATGACTGCTGTTGTGAATGGTAACTCTAAACGCTATTCTTGGTGGTGGGATAGTCACATTAGCCCCAAGAACTCCAAATGGCTTCAGGAGAATCTCACAGGTATTTATATATATATATCACTTTCTTGTTTTAACGTTGTAGCAACCGCAAATTCCTTTGGTCTGCGATTTACTGATCACATGTTTCTATTTTTGTTTTGTAGATATGGATAGTAAAGTCAAGCAAATGATTAAGGTTATTGAAGAAGATGCAGACTCCTTTGCTAGGCGAGCAGAAATGTATTACAAAAAGCGGCCTGAACTTATGAAATTGGTTGAGGAGTTTTATAGAGCATATCGTGCATTAGCTGAAAGATACGATCACGCAACCGGTGTTATTCGTCATGCTCAGCAGACTATGGCAGAAGCTTTCCCAAACCAAGATCCCATGATGTTTGGTGAGGAGTCACCTCTTGGCTCTTCCATCGATGAGTTTGATCCACAAACCCCTGAGAATTATCCACCTATCCGAGCTCCTGTTTACCCCGATGATTTACGGAAAGGTGCGTTCGGGAATTCTTTCTCTCATATGAGTACAGTAAAGCGCAATATAGCCTTCATGGAAGACCCTCAGTCTGTGAGTAACGGTAAAGGTTTCAAAACTGGAAAGGCAAGGAAAGGATTGAATTTCAATGATGTTGATGGAAAAGAAATAAATGCTAAGGTTCTTTCAGAATCTGAACGCGCCAGCAAAGCTGAGGCTGAAATTGTTGCTTTAAAAGATGCTCTTTCTAAAGTGCAGGCTGAAAAGGAAGCTAGCTTAGCCCAGTTTGATCAGAATTTGGAGAGACTGTCTAATTTGGAGTCTGAGGTATCTCGTGCACAAGAGGACTCTAAGGGGCTTATCGAACGAGCCACAAGAGCCGAAGCTGAGGTTGAAACGCTCAGAGAATCCCTCAGCAAAGTAGAGGTTGAAAAGGGGACCAGTCTTCTTCAGTATCAGCAATGTCTGCAAAACATAGCTGATTTGGAGCATCGCATTTCTCTAGCGCAGAAGGAGGCTGGAGAAGTAGATGAGCGAGCCACCAGAGCCGAATCTGAAACTTTAGCATTGAAGCATAGCCTTGTTAGATCCGAAACTGAAAAGGAAGCTGCTCTTGTTCAATATCAACAATGCTTGGAAACCATATCTAACCTGGAGGAGAGGTTGCACAAAGCTGAGGAAGATGCAAGGTTAACCAATCAGCGGGTTGAAAATGCTGAGGGTGAAGTTGACAGCTTGAAGCGTAAGATTTCCAAATTAACTGAAGAAAACGAAGCTTATGAACTCCAGTACCAACAGTGCCTGGACACAATTGCAGATTTAAAGCTTAAGCTGTTTCATGCTCAAGAAGAAACTCAAAGGCTTAGCCGTGAAATAGAGGATGGAGTTGCTAAGTTAAAATTTGCAGAGGAAAAATGTGTTGTGCTTGAGAGATCAAATCAAAATCTGCATTCTGAGCTGGATGGTTTATTGGAGAAACTGGGGAGTCAAAGTCATGAGCTCACGGAGAAGCAGAAAGAGATGGGAAAATTGTGGACTTCTGTACAAGAAGAACACTTGCGTTTCATGGAAGCTGAGACCGCCTTTCAAACCCTGCAACAATTGCACTCTCAGTCTCAGGAGGAGCTAAGCACTTTGGCATTGGAACTGCAAAACAGGTCTCAAATCCTGAAAGATATGGAGGCCCGTAACCATGGTTTACAGGAGGAAGTCCAGGAAGCCAAAGACGAGAACAAAAGTCTCAGTGAGCTCAATCTTTCCTCGGCTGCATCAATTAAAAGTTTGCAGGAAGAGGTCTCAAGGCTACGGGGGACAATACAGAAACTTGAAGCAGAAGTTGAACTGAGAGTGGACCAGAGAAATGCTTTACAGCAAGAAATATACTGTCTTAAAGAGGAATTAAGTCAGATAGGGACGAAACACCAGTCCATTGTAGAACAGGTGGAGCTGGTTGGTTTACATCCAGAAGGCTTTGGGTCTTCTGTCAAGGAGTTGCAGGAGGAGAACTCAAAGTTAAAAGAAATTAATGAAAAAGAAAGTATCGAAAAGACGGCCTTGCTTGAGAAGTTAGAAATGATGGATAAACTTGTTCAGAAAAACTTTCTTCTGGAGAACTCCATTTCAGATTTGAATTCTGAGCTGGAAACAATTAGAGGAAAGCTAAAGACATTGGAGGAAGTTTGTATGTCACTCGCAGAAGAGAAGTCAGGCCTTCATTCTGAGAAGGACATGTTGATTACCCGTCTGCAGAGTGCTACAGAAAACAGCAAGAAACTCTCTGAGGAGAACAGGTTACTGGATAATTCTCTCTCTAAGGCCAATGAAGAACTTGAAGAACTCAAGTCAAAATTGAAAAGCCTGGAAGATTCATGCCACCTGCTGAATGACGACAAGTCCAGTTTAACTAGTGAACGAGAAAGCTTACTCTCCGAAATGGATATTATGAGAAAAAGAATTGAAGATCTAGAGAAAGTACAGGCAGATTTAAAAGTGAAAGTTCTGGAATTAGTGACCGAGAGAGAGTTATCCCTTCAGAAAATTGAAGAGTTAGGGGTGTCTTTAGATGGCAAAGACCGTGAGTATACTAGTTTTGTGGAGTTCTCCGAGAGTCGGATGAATGGCATGGAATCAAAGATCCGTCACCTTCAAGATGAAAATCAATGCCGGGAGAGAGAATATCAAATGGAGCTGGATCGAGCTCATGATGCTCACATTGAGATTATCGTTCTGCATAAATGTTTGCAGGAGTGGCTTGAGAAGAGTTCCTCTCTGATTGCTGAGAATCAGAATCTTAAAGAGGCTTCTAAACTGTTAGAGAAGCTAGTCTCCGAA